>NC_049169.1:123418805-123557100 GCF_009769625.2 Cygnus olor | reverse complement strand
AGTCCTTGGCTTGGTGTAAGCACTGCTCTACAACAATTAAAACATCAGCATGTTATCAGCGCTCTTCTCATTCTGATCCAAAACATAGCACCCTGCCAGCTACTAGGAGGAAAATTAACTCTGTCCTAACTGAAACCGGGATGGATATCCACCCCTTATTCCATACCATTTATGTCATGCTCAGGTTACACTCTTTCCAATACCTTCTAATTAATCACCATTTTCATCTATGATATATAGCAATCATGGTAGTGATTACATACAGTATTATATGATAATTAACATACTACAATTCAACTCATGGGCTATTCTCACCCAGTATTAGATCCCCTTGAGGTACACACCGGACCTCCCCATTCTCTTGCATTACCCACCAAGTGCATCCAGGTCCCTGAGCAAAAGCAATCCCACGAATGGGCTTGCCTTTTCCTGAGGCGGGAGTAGCCCAGACTGTCTTACCCAGCATGTTTCTTACGTGCACTACAGGAACTTTATCCCCTTCTACAGTGCGTAACAGGTTTGATTGGGCAGGTCCAGCTCGGTTGGCAGATCCTCTAGTATTGACTAACCAGGTGGCCTTTGCCAAATGTGTTTCCCAATTTTTGAATGTCCCAGCACCCATTGCTTTCAGTGTAGTCTTTAACAGTCCATTGTATCATTCAACTTTCCCGGAGGCTGGTGCATGATAAGGGATGTGATACACCCACTCAATACCGTGTTCTTTGGCCCAAGTGTCTATAAGGTTGTTTCGGAAATGAGTCCCATTGCCTGACTCAATTCTTTCTGGGGTGCCATGTCGCCATAGGACTTGCTTTTCAAGGCCCAGGATAGTGTTCCGGGCGGTGGCATGGGGCACAGGATATGTTTCCAGCCATCCGGTGGTTGCTTCCACCATTGTAAGTACATGGCGCTTGCCGTTGCGGGTTTGGGGGAGTGTGATATAATCAATCTGCCAGGCCTCTCCATATTTGTATTTCAGCCATCGTCCTCCATACCAGAGAGGCTTTGACCGTTTGGCTTGTTTAATTGCAGCACATGTTTCACAATCATGAATAACCTGTGCTATAGTGTCCATGGTCAGGTCCACCCCTCGGTCACGAGCCCATCTGTATGTTGCATCTCTACCTTGATGGCCTGAGGTGTCATGGGCCCATCGGGCTATAAATAATTCACCTTTATGTTGCCAGTCCAGGTCCACCTGAGCCACTTCAATCTTAGCAGCCTGATCCACCTGCTGGTTGTTTTGATGTTCTTCAGTAGCCCGATTCTTGGGCACATGAGCGTCTACATGGCGTACCTTTACAACCAGGTTCTCTACCCGGGCAGCAATATCTTGCCACAATGCAGCAGCCCAGATGGGTTTGCCCCTGCGTTCCCAGTTGTTCTGCTTCCATTGCTGTAACCACCCCCCCAGGGCATTTGCTACCATCCATGAATCAGTATAGAGATAGAGAACTGGTCACTTTTCTCGTTCAGCAATATCTAAGGCCAGCTGAATGGCTTTCACTTCTGCAAACTGACTCGATTCACCTTCTCCCTCAGCAGCTTCTGCAACTCGTCGTGTAGGACTCCATACAGCAGCTTTCCATCTCCGATGCTTTCCCACAATACGACAGGACCCATCAGTGAACAGGGCATATTTCTTCTCATTTTCTGGTAGCTTGTTGTACAGTGGGGCTTCTTCAGCACGGACCACCTCCTCCTCTGATGATATCCCAAAGTACTTGCCTTCTGGCCAGTCCATAATCACTTCCAAGATTCCTGGGCGACTGGGGTTTCCTATTCGAGCCTGCTGAGTAATCAGTGCAACCCACTTGCTCCATGTAGCATCAGTTGCATGATGTGTAGAGGGGACCCTTCCTTTGAACATCCAACCCAGTACCGGCAGTCGGGGTGCCAGGAGGAGCTGCGCTTCAGTACCAACCACTTCCGAAGCAGATCGAACTCCCTCATATGCTGCCAATATCTCCTTTTCGGTTGGAGTATAGCGGGCCTCAGATCCTCTGTATCCCCGACTCCAAAACCCCAGGGGTCGACCTCGAGTTTCCCCAGGTTCTTTCTGCCAGAGGCTCCAGGTGGGTCCATTCTCCCCGGCTGCGGTGTAGAGCACATTCTTTACATCTGGTCCTGTTCGGACTGGCCCAAGGGCTACTGCATGAACTATTTCCTGTTTAATTTGTTCAAAGGCTTGTCGTTGCTCAGGGCCCCATTCAAAAGCATTCTTCTTACGAGTGACTTGGTAGAGCGGGTTTACAATCAGACTGTAATTTGGAATATGCATTCTCCAAAACCCCACGACACCTAGGAAAGTTTGTGTTTCCTTCTTGCTAGTTGGTGGAGACATAGCTGTTATTTTGTTGATCACATCCATTGGGATTTGACGACGTCCATCTTGCCATTTTATTCCTAAAAACTGGATCTCTCGTGCAGGTCCTTTAACTTTATTTTGTTTTATGGCAAAACCGGCCTTCAGAAGGATTTGGACTATTTTCTTCCCTTTCTCGAAAACTTCCTCTGCAGTGTCACCCCACACAATGATGTCATCGATGTACTGCAGGTGTTCAGGAACCTCCCCCTGCTCCAGCGCAGACTGGATCAGTCCATGGCAAATGGTAGGGCTATGTTTCCACCCCTGGGGCAGCCGATTCCAAGTATATTGGACTCCCCTCCAAGTGAAAGCAAACTGTGGCCTGCACTCTGCTGCTAGAGGGATGGAGAAAAATGCATTAGCAATATCAGTTGTGGCATACCACTTGGCTGCCTTTGATTCCAGTTCGTACTGGAGTTCTAGCACGTCCGGCACTGCAGCACTCAGTGGTGGCGTGACTTCGTTCAGGCAACGATAGTCCACTGTTAGTCTCCACTCACCATTAGACTTTCGCACTGGCTATATGGGACTATTAAAAGGTGAATGGGTCTTGCTGATCACTCCTTGGCTCTCCAGTTGACGAATTAGCTCATGGATGGGAATCAGGGAGTCTCGGTTGGTGCGATATTGCCGCCGGTGCACAGTTGTGGTAGCGATTGGCACTTGCTGTTCTTCAACCCTCAGCAACCCCACAACAGAAGGGTCCTCTGAGAGACCGGGCAAGGTAGACAACTGTTTAATGTCCTCTGTCTCTAAGGCAGCTATGCCAAAAGCCCAGCGGAACCCTTTTGGGTCCTTGAAATATCCTCTTCTAAGATAGTCTATGCCAAGGATGCACGGAGCATCCGGGCCAGTCACAATACCGTGCTTTTGCCACTCATTTCCGGTTAGACTCACTTCAGCCTCCAATACAGTTAACTGCTGGGATCCCCCTGTCATACCATAAATACAGATGGGCTCTGGCCCTTTACAGCTTGATGGCATTAGAGTACATTGTGCACCGGTGTCTACTAGAGCCTTATACTTCTGTGCGTCAGACGTGCCAGGCCATCGAATCCACACAGTCCAATAAACTCGATTGTCCCTTTCCTCCCCCTGGCTGGAGGCAGGGCCCCTCTAGTCCTGGTCAGAATCTTCGTTTCTGTGTTTAAAGGACTGCCTGCTGGAAGTTGGAGCAACAAACTTTTCAGAGAACCCCTTTCTCCCGATTGCTTTCTTTTGCAACTCACGTACCCTAGGGTCTCAGTAGATTTTCCATCCCATTTTCTCATGTCCTCTCCATGGTCACGTAGATAAAACCACAGGGTGGCGTGGGGTGTGTACCCACCATATTGTCTTCTTTGCACAGATGAACGTTTACCCCTAATAGCCGAGACACTGGTTTGTACAGGTGGGGAAGAAAATAAACTCTCTTTAAGTTGGTGGACCTCTTCAAAAAGTTTCTCCAAAGTATTCTCTTTTAGTTGGTGGCCACTGGTTTGTTCAGGTGGGGGGGAAGATAAATTCTCTTTAAGTTGGTGGAACTCTTCAGAGAGTTTCTCCACAGCCGAGACGCAGGCCTGTAGGGAAGAGGAGAGATTTTCTTCCTACTGCCGGAGTTGTTTAGCCATTTCACCCACTGTGGGGTCTTCACCATCTTTCCAGGTTATTATTGCCAATGAGTTGGCCCATGATGATGGTGCATTCCGTACAAACTTCCGCCACAGGGGTCAAGTACACTGGACTTCATCTGGATCTGTGGATATTTGTGCATCGTCTAGGTCCTTATAAATTACTTCCCGTGTGGCTAATTCCCTCAGGTACTGAATTCCCTTCTCCATGATGGTCCACTTGACTGGTAGGCATACAAGTTCTTCCTTAAAGGGATACCTTTCCTTCACAGCTAACAGGAGACGCCTCCAGAGGCTGTGAGATCGTGCTCCATCTCCAATTGCTTTGTCAATGCTTGCATCTCTAGCAAGGGATCCCAACCGCTTGGCTTCCCTGCCCTCTAATTCCACACAATTGTCTCCAGTGTCCCAGCACCGGAGCAGCCAGGTGGCAAGCTGCTCATCTATACAGCGACCAAAATCTTTTCGCACATCTCGTAGCTCACGCTGGTATAGGGTTCGGGTAGTTACTGTTGATTTTTCGACATCCTCATCCTCATCTTCATCCTCCTGCACATTTGATGGCCCAGCCCCGTCTTCTCCATACCCAGACTTAGCAGAAGACTGTCTGCGTTCTAAACGACCTGAGTCTCTATACCATTTTTTCACCTTGTCTACAGGGGCAACTTGCACTGCTACAGCTCGCTTCTCTGACCCAGCTACAGGGTCTGCCACAGGGGTTGGAATACCCTCTGCAGGGACAACTTGCACTGCTACAGTTCGTTTCTCTGACCCAGCCACAGGAGTGGGAGCGGCTGCAGGAGCTGGAGCAGCTGCAGGGGCTTAACGGCTGCTGGAGCTGGAACTGGAACGGCTGTGAGAGCTGGAGCTGGAACGGCTGCGGGAGCTGGAGCTGGAACGGCTACAGGAGCTGCAGCTGGAACGTCTGCAGGAGCTGGAGCTGGAACGGCTGCGGGAGCTGGAGCTGGAACGGCTGCGGGAGCTGGAACTGGAACGGCCACAGGGTCTGTCACTAGGTTGATAGTAGCATCAATTGCAGCTCAGTAGGCACAAGCCAGACCCCAGCACGCCACAGTGATTTGTGTCACTTTGGAACTGCCAGAGTCATGACACCTTTTTTTCAAGCATTCTACCAGTTTTTTAGGGTTTTGCAGTTGTTCAGGGGTGAATGTCCAAAACACTGGAGGTGCCCACTGCTCTAGAAACCTGCCCATATCCTCCCACACTCCCTGCCACTCGCAACTATCCCGCCTCAAGACAGATCTCCAGATGAGATTCCTAAGTAGTTGTTTAACCTTAAACAAAACCTGAAGCGCATTCAGGAGACATAACAACAAGAACATGCTGGTCTGAGTATCCCAAGGATATTCAACATCTTGGAGAGCTACCGTAACTAGCTCGGGGGATAAGAGGGTGGTGAAGGAGGAAGGGAGAGTGAACAGGTAGGAAAAAATATCTTCCTCTGTCCCCTCCACAGATTGACTCCCTGATGAAAAAAGGCAATAGGTGTAATTGCTAATAGTTTCTGAGATATGGTTTCCGAAGTATAGAGTCGATGACAGTGCTGAGTACAAATACCAGGTTAGAGTCATGACCAGAAATCTCGTCATTTCATAAGCCATCGTTACACCACACAGTACCGTAACAATCTTAAACCAGGGCCCAGAAAGGATAAACAGCACGACAGGGAGCACATACAGAAAGTAACTTGCTATAAAACTCAATTTGGGAAACAGGCACAGCAGACTTGAGATTAAGGCAATCAACATTGTGACTAGCAACTATTAAGCAGGTCGAATACTTATACCAATTTTAGTTTAACACACTCTGGTCAAATCTGTCGATATCTCAAACCTTCGAGCCCCACGTTGGGCGTCAAATTGACTGTTGTGGTTTAACCTGGCCGGCAGCTAAACACCACACAGCTGTTCACTCACCCTCCCCCCTCCCTCTCTGGGATGGGGGAGAGAAACGGGAAAGTGAAGCCTGTGAATTGAGATAAAGACAGTTTATTAAGACAGGAAAATAATAATAATAATAATAATAATAATAATAATAATAATAATAATAATAATAGTATTAATAGTAATAATGTGTACGAAATAAGTGATGCACAATGCAATTGCTCACCACCCGTTGACCGATGCCCAGCCTATCCCCGAGCAGCCGCCCCCCCCCCCGGCTAGCCACCCCTATATATTGTTCAGCATGATGTCAGATGGTATGGAATACCCCTTTGGCCAGTTGGGGTCAGCTGTCCTGGGTCTGTCCACTCCCAGCTCCTGCTGCATCCCTAGCCTGCTCGCTAGCAGGACAGAGCGAGAAGCTGAAAAGTCCTTGGCTTGGTGTAAGCACTGCTCTACAACAGTTAAAACATCAGCATGTTATCAGCGCTCTTCTCATCCTAATCCAAAACATAGCACCCTGCCAGCTACTAGGAGGAAAATTAACTCTGTCCTAACTGAAACCAGGACAAGGAGGCCTCTGTGAAGAGGAAAGAAGGGGGAGAAGGCCAAGCTGCTTTTTAAGGAAAGAGCATGTTAGCGGGAAGATAGCAAGGATTATCTGGAGAACTTATTGAAGCTGTAGTAGACAGCTCTATCTGGTAGGGTTTTGTTTTGAATAAGGTTTATATTTTTGTTTATTTGTTCATTTTAAACCTAGTTTTAATTTTGGAAGGTTCATCTGTGATTGTCTGTGGCATTTTGAAAAAGGAATGGAAAGTAAAAATGTCAAAAAAATATATATTTCTTATAATTCCACTACTTGTGAGTATTTACCCATAGTTTTCCTTCTTGACCACAAATATTTATGTTCTTCAGCTTCTTTAAAAGAGGGGCAAAAATGGGGAGGGGAAAAAAAAAAAAAAAAAAAAAAGCATAACCTGGAGTATGAAAAAGACTTCCCAAAAAGTTGCAGAAGACAAACTAATGGAGAAGTTTCTCATCAGTTTCATTTCTACTTCCTTCTGGAATTCTGTCTTATGGATTTTGGATGTTTTTTGGATATTATTGTGCTTTTCTTGCTTTATGGTATCTTGACTATGTAGAATGCTAATTATTATTTTGAAAGAATTTTTATTTTGTAAACGTCTCCTGGTGGATTCTAGGATATTCTGTGAAAGGACAGTTATTATTCTTTGCTCTGTTTGACACATAAATATACATTTTGGCATGAACTGTCATCATAAATGTTGCATGTACTCAAAAACATACTTCAGGCTGCCTAGTAATCATATGCTTGTATAGTTCCTCTTTACATTTGCACAGTACCCATAAACAATTTATCTTGTGTTTTGATTTCTTTGCTTCTAATTTTTTATCAACAATAAATAAAGTAAAACAGTAAGATCTTTTCATACACTGCTGGAATGCAGCCACCCTTAGATGCAAGGAGATGTTCCACAGTGTGCACCAGCACAGTTACTATCAGTTGGAATTCAAGGTAGGCTGAATGTAATTACTTGTGTTAAAATTTGGCAGACACACTGCAGACCTACTACACCTTTTTTTTTTTTTTTTTGTAGGGAACATATTATGAAGACCACCTGAAGGTGATATTAGCAAGTCTGTCTTCTCATTGCTACAACAAGCGATAAAGTCTTCTTATTTGTAGCATAAACTGCGTAATACAAGTTGAAGTATGCAGGTTGCAGAAGGTGTTCTCTGTTCTGCTTATCTTTGCAGAGGCTTATTATCCATTCAGAAAAGTGACCTTTATAAGTCTCCAGATGCCTCCCCCCCACCCTTGCAGACTAAAAACAGGTACTCTACTCCCTAGCCTCTGTCTTTTTAGATATAAGTCATAAAACCAAGTAAGAAAATTAGACTTATTAAAATAAACTAAACTGGAGTGGGTTGGTGTTTTTTGGTTTGTTTGTTTGTTTGTTTTTTTACCTGAGGTGTGATGTTTGTTTGTTGGCACAAACTCCTCCTAGGTAGTCCTTCTAGGTCTTTCGTTCTTTTGTGGCTTGTGTTGCTCTCCAGCGAAGACTTTTCTTACACAGAAATTCCTGCTTTAACAGCACTCAGTCAGTCACAAGGGGAGCAGAAATATTTTAGCATAGAGAAATTCTTGAGATAGTTTTGAGAAACTGAGAAACATTTAATAATCATTATCTTATATAAGGGTTACATGATTTTGATTAGTAACGTTACAATATGACACAAATCAGTTTAGGTCACGTGAAGAATTGAAAAAAAAAAAAAAAAACAAACTACAGACAGCATGAATGAAGAAAAATGCTCAATCTTCTGTTTTAAGATCATATCTAAAAGATTCCTTTCCCTTTTATATTTTCTTGAGCCACTACCAGATGCTTATTCTAAATAATATTAATTCAGCTCTCCTACACCCTCACTAGTAAGCTTGTGTATCTGCAGAGGCAGACTTGATTTCTATCACATGTTTGTGAGTGGTCCCCAAGTAGGAGGTCTAAGCCTCTAAATACAAGGTTTTTCCTCCTTTGCTCCCAAAGCCAAGCACTCTGCTTCTTTTTTTCAAATTTCTATTCATTGTCATTTTGACCCTTATTTAACTTATCAAGTTGAATGTTTTGGGTTGAATTGACCCTTAGGGCCCAGCAAAATTTTATGTCAAGTTTTCCTGTAGGTTCAACATCCCATTTAATGATGTTGAACCCTGGAGCAATGTGGCTAATCAAATGCTTAAATAAGCTTGACTCAAAGTAACTGTGTTCTGCAGTCCCTGGACACAGGATACAATGTCAATCCTTTCTTTGCTTTAAGTAGTACCTTTAGTCAGAATCATACAACCATAGAATCATAGAATTAAGACCAGAAAAGACCTCCAAGATCATCTGGTCCAACGATCCCCCTACCACCAATATCACCCACTAAACCATGTCCCTAAGTATTACATCCAAACTTTGCTTAAACTCCCCCAGGGATGGTGACTCCACCACTTCCCTGGGCAACTTGTTCCAATGTCTGACTACTCATTCTAAGAAATTTCTCCTAATTTCCAAACTTAACCTCCCCTGGTTCAACTCAAGGCCATTCCCTCTTGTCCTGTTGCTAGTTATCTGTGAGAAGAGGCCAAAGGAGGGCAGTTAAGATGGTGAAGGATCTAGAAGGCAAGATGTGTGGGGAGCAGCTGAGGTCACTTGGTTTGTTGAGCCTAGAGAAGAGAAGACTGAGGGGTGAGTGCATCATGGTCTACAGACTTATCACTATGGGGAATGAAGGGGGAAATGCTGATCTCTTTAGGGGGAAGTTTGTATTGGATATTAGAATCATAGAGTCATAGAAAGGCTTGGATTGGAAGAGACCTTCAAGATCATCTAGTTCCAACCCCCTACCATGGGAAGGGATGCCACCCACTAGATCATGTTGCCCAGGGCCCCATCCAACCTGTTTTGAACACCTCCAAGGATGGAGCATCTATAACTTCTCTGGGAACCTGTTCCAGTGCCTCACCTCCCTCTGAGTGAAAAATTTCCTCCTAACCTCTAATCTAAATCTCCCATCCTTTAGCTTAAAACCATTCCCACTTGTCCTGTTATATGTCCTGCAAAAAGTTGCTCTCCATCTCTTGTATAACTCCCTTTAAGAATTGAAAAACTGCAGCAATGTCACCCCAGAGCCTTCTCTTCTGTAGGCTGAACATCCCCAGCTCTCTCAGCTTTTCTTCATAGGAGAGGAATTCCATCCCTCTGTCATCTTCTTGGCCCTCCTCTGGACCCACTCGAACAGATCCACATCCTTCTTGTGTTGGGGGCCCAAGACCTGGATGAAGTACTTCAAGTTGGACATCACAAGGGCAGAGTAGAAGAGAAGGTTCTTCACTGAGAGGGTGATCAGGTTCTGGAACAGAGAGACAGAATCACTGGATGGTTACAGTTAAGAATGGTTAAAGGACCTCTGGATGTCATCCAGTCCAATACCTCTGCTCATGGAGGCGCACCTAGAGCAGGTTGCCCAGGAGCATGTCCAGGCAGATTCTGAAGATCTACAGGGAAGGAGACTCTTTTGAGTAGAGGGCAAAGATCACCTCTCTTGAGCTGTCCATAATTTTTTTCCTAACATAGCCAAGAATATTGTTAGCCTTCTTAGTGGAAAGGGCACATTGCTGTCTCATGTACAACTTGGTGTCTATCAGGACTCCTATATCACTTTCTGCAGAGCTTCTTTGGGAAATGACCACAGTACCAACCCTACCAGAGTTCAAGAAGTATTTGGACAAAGTTTGAATAGCTTAATGTCTCTTCTATTAGGATTCTCCACACCAAGTTCCATCTTCTTTGAAGACAACCTATATCCTTCTGTCAATTTACTGCCACAGATTAATAAAATATGTTTATTGAGTTTGAACCAAGTTTTAAGGACACCACTCTTTGGCAATCATGTTCATACTGTTCTCTGAGGCTTTTATAATGTGTTCTACGAACTTGGAAAACAAATTGCAGTTATTCTATTACATCCAAGTAGATAAATGTGTAAGCATATGTGTATTACAACAACAGATATTTAGATCAATTTCTGTAACATTTTATAATGAAAAGCTTCATGGTGATAAAATGGTTAGGAAAGGTATTTTTAAACTATAAGGGAATGAAAAATTATAATTAAAGTCACTTGTATGTGATTAAAAATGAGACAATTTCAAATTACATGATCTAATTTTCTGATATGCACAGGAATTGTGCATAGGAAATATAAGGGTACCGTGCACATAGCTTTCAGTATTTTTAAAGATTCCTATTGCTTTTGACTCATAATGTGTGATTGAGTGGTTCCACAGGAATATTTTCATTCAACATCACTCTTCAGTTACAAGCATGCACTGTCACTTACAAATATGCACTATATGTTTCTTCTGCTTTCCAGACACAATTTTCTTTCTGTGTGTTTCTGTCTTTTCTTGGTCCCTTTAGAATATAAAAATATTATATGACAGTGAATTCAGATTGAATCAAGTGTTCCTGTTAATATTCAGCCACATATTTGCCAAGATATTGTTCTGTAAATACTGGTCAAAGCTGGTCAAGGTCTGTACCAAAGAGATACAAATTCTAAGTGGTCAGTTTTACAGATCAGATCACAGAGGCTTGCAAAAACTTAAAAAGGACACAAGGACAGAGCTTTTGAATTAAACTCTGAACTCTAAGAGCTTACTGTATTATCTTAATCACCAAAGTTTTCCTTTCAGGTTCAAGAATAATATTAAGTCACAGTCCAATCCAATTAAAAGCAAAACAAAACAAGTTGAACATGTAACAAGTTATTCCTTGAATCCTTTATATGGGATGTATAACAATTAATAATGTTAGGTATTGAAATAAGACAATAGCAAGGAATCTTCTCTGATATCTTACCTCTAGGCTTTATTCTAATGTTCACTGGGTGACTTCATGTAAATTGCTTCACTTATTTATACTTACCTTAATATAGTTGTAATGCTGAATAACAAGACCTCAATGAAAAAACACACGTTATGTCTCCATTAACATTCATGGATATATAAAATAACAAAGTGGGCTTTAGAATGGCTATGTGTTGTTTAAATGTGAAAGAGTTAAGTTAACAACTTGTTCTATTAATATATAATCATTAAGGGGTTGTGCACAAATTAAAGGCAGATGAGCCTGATGTCACTAGAGATGTAAAGGAATTTTTAGTCCTTGCATAAAGAAAAAAAAGACAAAGCAGGGATACATTTCCAGGAGAATTCTGGGAATCCACTGTAAGAGTAATTCTGAAATTATGATATTTTATATTAATAGGAAAATTAATAGTGAATATTGAGAAACATTTTCCCTTTGCAGTGGAGCAGCTAATTAAGCAATTAGAGCTGTTAAAATTTGATATAAAACTAACCCCAGAGGAATGCCATCCCAAATCCCAGCAGGAAACAGCAGAAAATATAAAGCCTTTCATAATTTTTTAGTTACCTCTTTGGATAACAACAGACTAGACCTGTCTTCATACTTCCTGTCTCCATACTTCCTAATATTTACTGAGGATACAATAATCCAATCAGCAGTTCAAAATTTTGAAATCCATGTGTGTGGTTCTACCTTAGGTAGAGACATCAGTGAAGAATGACAAACTACGTATGTTTTACTTGATATGTTTTCATGCATTTTGATTCTGAGACTAGGATTTGTGTATGGATGGTGAGTATTAGAACAACATTTCTCAGCTTGTTTGAAGCAAAAAACACTAGTTTCACAAACATGAGACCAGGAAAACATGTAATTACTCTATGCCTCAACCCACTTAATTTTTTTTTGTATTGGGATATTTCAATTTCTTCCAAGTGGAGCATTATGATTTTCCCAGTGAAATCTCAGCCACGTGCACCAAATCAGGGAGCAGTGAGGGCTGGCTGCCTTTCATGGAAGGGGAGCTGGATGCCAAGTGAAACAGCAAGTAATGACTTTGCAGTCTCAAGATATTCTTGCAAGGGGAGCAGAGCAGTTAGGTCACAGTAATAATGTGCAGCATAGAGTCAAAACTACCAGGCAACTCTAGTGTAATGGGACCAGTCCAAAGATAATCTGAGTCAGACCATGGATCTAGATACAAACACACTGTGTTTCAGGTACCTTTTTTTTTTTTTTTTAATTTTATATGAGCGATTACATCTGGGATACCTTCTTGATTTTCCTTTTGGAAGCCCCATATAGAAAAAAATAACCAGTCAGCTCCTGAAGAAAAAAACAAAACAAAACAAAACAAAACAAAAAAACACACATTTTTATATGCTTAATTTTTACTTTTACTTTTCATTATTACAGAAATTATATTATTTTCATTATTACTCTTTGGTTTCAGGACTTCTTTAAACCAGAGCTTTTTTATTTTTATTTTATTTAAATTGGTCAGAGGATGCTCTCAAGAATATGTTTCTAATGTGATCGCTGCATTGCTTGCACACTTGAACCTACTCATTTTCAAAGGATAATATCTAATGTTCTGATGATGAATTTATCTTCCTTGACAAAGATTTTCAAAGTATTCAAAGCTTGAATAAGCATTATTCTTAATTGCCTGTGTCATTTTAAAACTTCTTCTATGGGATTAAATTCATTCGTGTGCTAGCATCTCAAAATACTCCATCAATGATATTCATTGTATTATCATATGTTACATATCATACCTATAGCTACTCATCAATCGTCTATATTCCTGTCTTTATGAAGACAGATCCACTTTAAGGTAAGCACTAAGTACTCACCTAACACCCACGTAGCAGAAGAAGGTTCTTGCAGTGAGCATCTTATGCGTCATACACAATTTTAGTGCATAAAATCCAGTACATTTTTGTTGTTGTTGTTGATGTTTTAGACATTCAGTCAGTCTTTGTCTCAGTGTAAGTGTAGTGGATATGTAATGTATGTTTTAAGTTGATAACAACTACTAACAGATGAAAATACCAATCACTTTTTTTAATCATTATAGTGCGATGGTTATTTTGTACCTATATTTTCCCTCCAACATGTATGCTCTTACTGTAAACAGTAATGACCACCTGTTTACCATTTCAGCATCAATGTAAACTACTCAGTACCTACAAATCTAGTAAAAATAATAACTTAAATGGAAATCTGTTATTTCATAACTTTAAAGACTATTCCAATAACTTTATTGAAAATGAAAACATACACCTGATTTTTAAATCTCTTAAAATTTGGGGTTTTTAACAACCGCCAAAATAAGAATGCAAAGTAAAAGTCAGAGAGAAACATCAGATGGTTGCCAGTAAACATCCAGAGATACTGATAATTGGAGAATACAAATTTATTATCACTGGGTTTGTCTGGGATGAAGTTAACTTTCCCTGGAGCAGCCCACACAGTGCTGTGCACTGCACTTGTAACTAGAACAGCATTGGCATCTGTCCTGTTTTGATTGTTTGGAGGGTCATTTGTGAGTCGCCCAGAGAGAGATTAAGACACAAGCAAGGTCAAATATTTTCCACCAGTTCATTACTTTTGTATAAAAATATCAAAGGAGAAGTGAGAGTTAAGAAAGGAGGAGTGATAGAAAAAGTATCAAAATATAAGTGATGTCTTACAGATTGCAAGAGATAGTCACCACCATGGATCCAGTGGCATCCCGTTGGTCCATTGTTTTTTAAAGATGTGGTGGGGAGGGTCCATTGTGTCTTGAAAAGGCACTGTCCTTTTATAGCATCCCCTCATGGTCTTTTTACCTGATTTCCAAGGTAACAGCACATAGCCAGTTCATCACTACTCATGTTCTCCTTCCAATTGTTTGAGACTGCTGTCACTGGACAGGGAGACCTCCAGTACCACGCACCTAACACGTGTCATGCCATACTGGCATTTTTCTCCTGCCCATGCATTCTGGTCTGTTTAGGCACCAGCCAATCAAGAAAAGATCTGCTAGCCGTAGGGACAGGTAGAGCTATGTTGCTAGGCAGGAAACTCTGAAAACAATGTATGAGACAAAGCATTTCATCTTCCACAGTATCACAACAATCTATTGCTGAGCAGTTCTGGCACAGCATCAATACTCCCTCCAAACCCTCCAAAGCCCGTAGGCTTGGAGTGGGCAAGAAATACGGAGGGGACGTCACCAGGGCAGCTGACCTAAACTAACCAAAGAGATATTCTGTACCATACGGTGCCACACTCAGCAATAGAAAGTGAGAAAGGAGAAGGATAAGGGGGTGGTTTTGTTATGAAGATGTCTGTCCTCCCAAAAAAACACTACGTGCATTGAGGCTCTGCTTCCCAGGGCATGGCTGAACATCGCTTGTTGATGGGAATTAGAGAGTAATGTTTTTTTTTGTGTTTTTTTTTTTTTTTTTCTCTCTCTCTCTGTGTTTCCATGCAGCCTTTGCTTGTTTTTGCTGTTGTTGTTTGTTTGTTTGTTGTTTCTTGTTCCTTCCTTCTTCCTTTTTCCTTTAATTAAATTATTCTTATCTCAAACCATGATTTTTTCTTTCTTTTCTTTCCAGCACACTTTCTTTTCCTCTTCTTCTGAGGAGGAGGAGTGAGAGAGCAGTTGTGGTGGAGTTCAGCTGCCCAGCAAGGTAAAACCACCACACAAGTTGAAGAATGGTTTTGAATGCATACAGTTCAGGAGAAATTTTACCCAAATACTACTTGGTGTATAGGCATACTGTCAACATATTTCTGTGTTCCAAATACAGAATTTAGAAGCAAGTTTATCAGTTTAAAACAGACACTTTTGGACAGGACTAAATGCATAGATGTTTTTGTTAGATAGATTATTAGAGTTTCAATGAGACTAGTCTGACAGTATGTAATATGAAAATATTTAAAATTTCTGTCTTCACATGCTACAAGTATGAAACAGGAATATTCATGGATCATGTGACGATCATAATTATCACAATCTTCATGGTAATTAAGCATGACTACTATGTTCTATCTTTAAAGTATTGCTGATTATGAAATTCAATGACTTGACGTGGGGTACCCATATTGGAGGTGATGAGATAACAAGCAAGGTCTCGACTTTTGTTTGTTTGTTTGTTTGTTTACTGAAATGTAGCTAAAACCTTTACTTTCTGCTCTTCTGCATAGCTTCTTATTGGCCTGCAGCATTCTACATCTAAGGAATAGTTATATCTCCCTGGACTAAAAGAGAGCTGAAGTATCTCTGAATGATAGTACTACTATGGCGATATTGCATTTTCCTTTTGTTGTAGTCTAGGAATGAGTTCTATAAACCTGGTTTACCAGTATCATGAGAAACTTTATGTCCCCAAATGTCTTGTTATTCTTTAGTGGCTGATAAATGTTATATGTGATCATGGCCAAAAGGAAAGAGCTTGAACAACTCTTTAACAAAGTGTGGGAATGCCTATTTTCCAAAGTACACAGAAGTACACTGGTGTCAAATAAGTATGCTCTGAAGGAAAAAAAAAAAAAAAACACCATTCTGGAAAAAAAGCAAAACAAAACGAAAGAACCCTCCTCCCCCCCCCCCCCCCCCCCCAACAACACAATTCCTTGTATTGATTTTTTTCATAAAGTATGAGAACACAGAAAGCCTTACAAATACTCTGATGTTGTTGACTGAAATACATAAATTACAATTTATGGTGCAAATAGTAGTGGAATAAGATATATTATAGAAAGAGAACAAAAAGGATATAGAGTAAATCTGGTCTACAATTGAGATTTTTCTGTTATGACTGATTGAATGTATCATTCAATATCAAGGTACTGAAGATAAAACTTAATGCAAAAAATAATTAATCTACCACTTTGCTTCTAAGAAAAGGAATCTTTCACAATTCTTTTCACAGTTTTCCTCTGATGATATTTAATGTACTTTGAGTTATCATATTAAAAACATATTCTAATTATATTTTAACTGTGCTGTATTTTATACCCAGTTCTGATATAGAAATAAAAAATAAGTTCTTCCTGCTTTGGTCACTTCCATCAATGCAAAGCTACATTGTTTGACTCAGATGTGGGAATACAAATCTGACCTTCTTAATACCTCTTATTTTAGCAGAAATTTTAACATAAATTCTCCTATTTCTCACTTGTCATGTAGAAAAAGCATTATTCCATAAAAATAGTGAAAAAAAAAAACAGTAAACAGAGCAACTTTTTTTCTCTTCATCTTAGTTATATGTGGCTATAACATATTTTTCATAATTCTCTCTGAAGGGAAAAAAAAAAGCCAACAAATAAGAACAAAAGTTTCTACCTTTGCTGTGCAATTAATTTTCATTCTTTTTAGTTATGTTGTATACTGTACCACTATAAAATACATAAACTTCCTTCAACCATTATAGACTTTAGTAAAGCAGTACACCTAGGTTTTCAGAAAATATATTCCATGCTTATTGAAAATATGGCAAATTATTCAATGAAATGGATAGTATTCAGAAAGTTAGAAAGTACTGAGATGATTATTTGTACAATTGATTTATTACTCATGTCATATATTTCCATAATATATAGATTGAATCTTTATCACCCTAATATAAAATAGAAGGACACATCAGAAGAAGAGAACATACTGTACCGCTATTCATGTGTGTGAAGAAAAATTATTGTGAAAATGTTGTGAAAATACTTCTTCATTAAAAAGGAGACTATTCCAAGGATAGAATTGAAAGCATTATCAGAGCATTAGAAAAGGTCTGATTCTGAAACCTGAAAGCTAGCAGGAAACTCCTGAGAATTAGGAGAAGTAAAAGATGCAGGGGAAGTATAAAATACAAGGAAAATAAATGCAGAAAGAGTGGAGGGATAGTTTTATTTATGTTCTTGATGATTAACTACCTTGAAATATGCAAAGTAAGAATGCAAATTATGAAATTTAATGGAGGATGTGGGAGAACACTTCCCTGGAGAGCCTGTTCCAGTGCCTGACCACCTTCCCAGTGAGGAATGTTTTCCTGATATCCAACCTGAACGTCCCCTGTTGCAGCTTCATGCTTTTCCATCAGGTCCTATCACTGATCACCAGAGGGAAGAGATCAGAGCTTCCCCCTCTGCTCCCCGTTGTGAGGAAGCTGTAGACCATGAAACAACCACTCTTCTCTGGGCTGAACAAACCAAGGGACCTCAGCTGCTGCATATGAGGATATGTCTTACCTTATAGACCCTTCACCATCTTCGCTGCTCTCCTTTGGGCACACTCTAATGGTTTTATTTCCTTCTTACACTGAGGAGCCCAAAACTGCACACAGTACTCGAGGATAGGCTGCACCACTGCAGAGTAGAGTAGGACAATCACTTCCCTTGAATGGATAGCAATGCTGTGCTTGATGCACCCCAGGATACAGTTGACCCTTTTGGCTGTCAGGGCATACTGTCAACTCATATTCAGCTTGCCATTGACCAAGACCTCCAGATTCCTTTCCATGGGGATGCACTCCAGCCTCTTGTCCACCAGTCTGAATACACACCCAGGTTTGCCCCATCCAAGATGCAGAATCTAGCCCTTGCTCTTGTTAAATTTCATTGGATTGGTGATTGCCCAGCCCTCTAATTTGTCAAGATCCTTCTTCAAGGCCTCTCTTTCCTCGAAGGAGTCAACAGCTCCTTCTAATTCAGTATCATCTACAACCTCACCAAGTAGTGGATCATTGTTATCTCTGGTCTTCCTCTTGCTGCTAGCATGTTCATATATATATATGTACATATTTATATATTGTTTTGCCCCACAGTTCTAACCAGCTTCAACTCCAATTGAACTGTGGCTACGTTAATTTTCTCCCTACAACAGTGAACAGCATCTTTGTAGTCTTCCTGTATAGCCTGACCTTTTTTCCAACATCCATATGCTTTCCTTTTCCACCTAAGCTCTAGAGGAGATCCCTGCTCAGCCTAGCCAGCCTTCTGCCGGACTTGCTTGACCTCAGACACTTTGGAATTGACAGCTCCTGTGCTCTTAAGAGGTGGTACTTTAAAAGTGACCAGCACTGACATACCCCAATACATTTGAAAGCAGAATCTCAGGGGACCCTACTAAGCAGTTCCCTGAGCGTCCTGAAGTCTGCTTTCCCCATATCCAGTGTTTAAGTTTCGCTGGCAGTTTTTCTACTGTTGCTAATGATTTAAGACTTGACCGCTTCATGATTGCTGTGACCAAGACAGCCACCAGTTGCCACTTTATCTACAGGACCCTCTCTGTTTACAAACAACAGTGGTGCTTTTACCCTGCTGAGTAGCTAAGCTCCACCACAACCGTTCTCTCACTCCCCCTCCTCAAAAGAAGTAAGCTGGAGAAAAAAAAAATGCTCATGTGTTGAGATAAGGATAATTTATTTAGAGGGAAGAGAGAAAAAACAAACAAACAGACAGCAACAACAACAACAAATCAAGCAAGGGCCATACTCAAACACAGGGAGAAAAAAAAAAATCTCTACTTCCCGTCAATGAGCAATGTTTGGCCAAATCCCAGGAAGCAGGGCCTCAACATGTGTAGTGTTTATTTGGGAGGACAGATGTCTTCATAACTGCTCTTTTCCCACCTTTTATTGCTGAGTGTGACATCATATGGTATGGAATATCCCTTTGGTTGGTTTAGGTAAGCTGCCCTGGTGATGTCCTCTCCCCAGTTCCCACCCACCCCCAGCCTATTGGCTCAGGGGGAGTGAGGGCGTGGTGGGGGAGGCGGGGGTTGGAAAGAGTCTTGATGCTGTGTCAACATTGCTCAGCAATAAACAAATATTGATGTGATACCAATGCTGTTCTAGCTACAAGTGCACAGCACTAAATGGACTGCAGCAGTGAAAGTTACTCCATCCCAGCCAGATCTGGTACAACAAAATCCAGGAGGGTACCTTACTTAGTCAGGTCCCTTAGTACCTGTACCAAGAAATGATCTTCAACATGCCTCAAAAATTTCTTGAACATGTTTGTATTAGCTGTATGATTTCCCAGTTAACATGTAGGAAGTTAAAGACTAATGCACTCTCCAGGTTATAGCAAAGTATTTTGCTGAGCTCTGGGAATCATAGAATCATAGAATATCCTGAGTTGGAAGGGACCCACAAGAATCATCGAGACCAATTCCTCGCACCACACAGGTTTACCCAGAAATTCAGACCATATGACTAAGAGCATAGTCCAAGTTCTTCTTAAACTCTGACAGGCTTGGTGCCGTGACTACATCCCTGGAGAGCCTGTTCCATCACGTGGCCACCATCTCAGTGAAGAACCTTTTCCTGATATCCAGCCTGAACCTCCCCTGTCACCACTTGACTCCATTCCCCTGGGAATACGACTAAAAATGCAAGTGCAGTAAATGAAGCTTTTTTGCTGGCAAGTATCTCTGTCTGGATTTGTTAAAAGCTTTACCTGGCTAATTGTCTCATCACCAGCCATGCCAGTTGCCAGGACCACAAACCAGCGAAAGGAACATATTTAATCTGTCAAACAGTTGTGGTTGTTTTACTCAGTTGGGCAGCTGAGCTCTGCCACAACCACTTTCTCACTCCCCTTCCTCAAAGGGAAAGGGGGACAAAATACGATGAAAAATGTTCAAGGGTTGAGGTAAGAACAGGGAAGATCACTCGTCATTTATTATCATGGACAAAACAGACTCAGCATAGGGAGATTAGTGCAATTTATTGCCTATTAATAACAAGCTAGAGAAGTGAGAAACTCAAAACAAACTAAAAACACCTTCCACCTATCCACCTTCTTCTACATCATCCCGCCGAGCAGTGCATTCCCCGAGAACAGGGAATGACGGCTGCGGTCAGTCCCTGATGCTTCATCTCCACCACTCCTTCACAGTCACTCTCTGCCCCTGCTCCACATGGGGTCCCTCCCACGGGATACCGTCCTTCCTGAACTGAGCCTGCAGGGGCTTCCCCCTTGAGCTCTTCAGGAACTGCTCCAGACCCCTGGGTCCATACCACGGGGTCCATCCATCGGGAGGAAACTGCCCCAGCACGGGTCCCCCACGAGTGGCAGCTCCTCCCAGACCCCCTAGTCCTGTGTGGGCTCCTCTCCATGGGCTGCAGCTCCAGCTCGGGACCTGCTCCTGCGGGGGCTCTCCATGGGCCACAGCCCCCTCCAGGCCACATCCACCTGCTCCACCAGGGGCTTCTCCACAGGCTGCAGGGGAACTTCTGCTCTGTGCCTGGGCCACCTCCTGCCCTCCTGCTGCACTGACCTCTCCCAGCTGCCATTGTGCAGCTTTTTTTTTTTTTTTTTTTTTCCTTTTCTTAAATCTGCTCTCACAGAGGCTCAAACAACATCACATATTGGCTCCGCTCTGGCCAGCAGCGAGTCCCTTCAGAGCTGGCTGAAACTGGCCTTATCTAACATGGGGCAGCTTCTGGACTCTTCTCACAGAGGCCCTCCCTACAGCCCCCTGCTACCAAAAACTTGCCACATAAACCCAATACAATATTGTATGTCAATGTATAACAATATGATGCAGTGAGAAGTTACACAACTTAAATAATACTTAAATCATCTCTCTGAAACTCAGGAAAATAAAATAAATGAAATAAAAGTAGCACAAAAAGTAGTGAATTGAGACTATGGAACAGGTTCTCTGCCATCAAAACTGAGGAAGAACTGGGCACGCTTTCAAGTGAAACATCTTGGGTGGCTGACCCTGACCCATGCAAGACCACTGGCAGCAAGTATCAAGTGATAATGGGTGACTCCCTGCTGTGAGTGATGGAGGCAACCATCTGCCAACTTGACTTGTTATCTAGGGAAGTCTGGTTTTTGCCATGTACCTTGATCCATGATGTTGTGTCAATGTTTTTCCAACCTTCTGACTACTACCCTCTGCGGGGACCAATGTTGCAACTTGGACAGTATCAATAACAATAGATAGGATGATCTATTGATAGGATCTATCAATAGAACAGTAGGATGGTTTGTGAAGACAAGGAGGTTCCCTTCGTTCTATATCTATTATGCCACTCCTCTTGTATCCTGTGTCTTTCTAGAGTGACAACAAATTCTCTTCATTGTACACCAAGAATAAGTACCCCCATCAGTGTATTGCTACTATCAATTTCTATGAGACAAGGAGTTTGTTTCATTTGCCTAACTACAGGCACCTAATACCATTTCAGATATCTTGTGGGATCCCACCTGATCTTCATGTACTGTTCAAGGAAAGGAGTAAGTCTTTTGTAGGTCTCTTATGTCACAAATACAAGCTACATGCATAGATTCCAAATATTTAACAGTTTCCAAAACATCACTTGGAATGCATATTTAGCTAACTAAACACTGCCCAATGAGTTACACTTGTGACATGGTAGCTGATCCCAGTCATGTGGAATTTCTGTTTGCCTTTATGGGACTCTTGCAAAAACCTGTTTTCTTTGCAATTACTGTTACACAAAATTTCACTTTCTGTTAAACAAAATTTAAAATGACAAGCCTTATTTCATTGGTATTAGTGTGGTTTAATAAAGCTAACAAATATGAGCCTGACTACCCAGAATTTTTCAGGTTTTTAAAATTATTTTCATGCTAATTGCTACTAACTCACAGAATATGATGGTGATTACTGATTGCACGTCTAAATCTGCACTTCTTTGCAAACTGTTTGAACCTATGTTTCTTCAACTTCTCTGTCTCTTTCACAAGGCATTTGCTTCAGTATTGCACCTCCAAGAAAAACAAAACAAAACAAAACAAATCTCCCCACATATTTAGTATATATAATCGCGTGTATATGTATATATATTTTTTTTTTTAAATTCCTAATGTGAACTACATGTAACTGGTTTCTAATACTTTATCCACCTACATGGTCTTTTTCAATAAAACCTCAGTTGAGTTGGTTTTGAAAGTAGTGAATTTGTTACCTCAGCCACTCATCAAGTATTCTGAATGTTTGCCTGAAGCAGGACAACTTCTTTCTTTAAAATCTTATTGATATATACAATGATTAGGTCAAAATTTTCTCTACTCTTTTTTTTTTTTTTTTTTTTTTTTTCAAAGTCATTGTGTCTCTCCTAAATTTCTATATCATTTACCATTTTAAACAAACTCTTTGATATTCAGTACACTAATTAAGTCTACTTTTCTAACTCGTTTTCTATGAACTTGTGTTCTTTGCTTCCCTACCTGTTCCCTTTCCATCCATTAAAATGACACACAAAAAGAGACAACACATGCCATGGCTAATCCAGACTACGAGTCTCTAGGCTACTTCTGCCAAATGAGAGGTTGAGGACTGACAAGGCACTGAAAATGAATTTATATTGCACCTGTAGATTTTCACTTTCTTTCATGGCTTAAGAGCTCTACATTAACAGTGAATCACAGGTGCTTATCAGCCTAAAACATCAATCAGTATATATTTATTTAATTAAATTAAACAGAAATGAATCTTCTAGACTGAGTAAAGCATGAACTTTATTAGTCAGATCTTTCACTTGCAGATCTCATTTCAAAACCTAAGAAATTTAAGGGGTGTTAACTTTCTCCAGCCATCAGCAGATATTGTTCCTAAGGCGTTCATAGAATTTCTGGACCTGCTCCCCCTAGATCTGTCTAATGCTAACATTTCAAGTTTATCCTCCGCCTCAGGTGATAAAAAGCTGATTTCAATATTTCAATGTGTCCAATAGATAAATCACAATTACATCTAGATATAAAGACTGCAAAATATTAAATAAGACCATATCAATCAAGAACTGGTTTAGATGAGGACTCTTTTATGTTAAAAAAAAAAAAAAAAAAAAAAAGAGAGAGAGAGAAAAAACACAAAACTTTTATTATTTGGAAACAATATTGTATTGAAAACAATATTGTATTGAAAACTTGAAAATATTGTATTGAAAACATTTTTTTTTTTACTTTTTTTTTTTTAAACAGGAAATCATAGTAATTTTTCAAATCAGACTTTAAGCTTTCCTATGTGGACCACATCTGTTTCTTAACCACAGCATAAACTGTTCTTACAAGAAAACGGACTGTATAGTTTTCTCTCCACTATAATGTGCCTAGTGCCTCAAGAACATGCTGTCCATACTTCCTTGATTTGAGAGTTTCCCACCAGTATCACCAGCAGGAAAAACTTATCAAACCTGTCACATAAAGTCTGAAAGGGGGACATTCTGCATGCTATCTGAAATGTCTGAGTCTGTCAGCATATGTTCTGCCATGTCCTTCCTTCTTTGACTGTATAACCCGGAACAGTGAAATCCCTGTATGTCCTGTACAGATTCTGACAATATATTTTTCTCCTCTGACTACAGAATTACCTTATCTTCTTTCCATACTCTGTCATGGACAATGACATCATAGAATCATAGAATCGTAGAATCATAGAATGGCTTGGGTTGGAAAGAACCTCAAAGATCATCTTGTTCCAAACTCCCTGCAACATCCCATAGGCAGGGATGCCACCCACTAGACCAGGTTGTTCAGGGCCTCATCTAACCTGGTCTTGCACACCTCCAGGGATGAGGCATCCGCAACCTCTCGGGGCAACATATTCCAGTGTCTCACCACCCTCTGAGTGAAAAATTTCCTCCTAACCTCTAATCTAAATCTCTTCTCTTTTAGTTCTAAACCATTCCCCCTTTTCTTGTCAATATCTGATTGAGCAAAGAGTTGCTCTACATCTTTTTTATAAGTCCCCTTCAAGTACTGAAAGGTACTTGAAGGTCACCCCGGAGCCTTCTCTTCTATAGGCTGAACAGCAACAGCTCTTTCAGCTTTTCTACGTAGGAGAGGTGGTCCAGCCCCTTGATCACCTTTGTGGCCCTCCTCTCGACCTGTTCTAACAGCTCCACATCCTTCTTGTGCTGGGGGCTGCAGACCCGGATGCAATATTCCAAGTGGGGCCTCACAAGGGCAGAGCAGAGGGGGACAATCACCTCCCTCGCCCTGCTGGCCATGCCTCTGTTTTTGCAGCCTAGAATTCTATTGGCTTTATAGGTTTCAAGCACACACTGCTGGCTCATGTCAAGCTTTTCATCCATCAGAACCCCGAAGTCCTTCTCTGCAGGACTGATCTCAATGAGTTCTTCTCTCAGTCTGTACTCATGTCCGGGATTGACCCTGCCCAGGTGCAGCACACTGCACATAGACTTGTTGAACCTCATTAGGTTCATGTGGGCCCACTTCTCAAGCTTGTCCAGGTCCGTTTGTATGGCATCCCTTCCTTCTGTTATATCAACCACACCACTCAGCTTGTTGTCGTCTTCAAATTTGCTGAGGGTGCACTCAATCCCACTGTCTATGTCATTGATAGATATTAAAGATATTAAGCAGTACTTGTCTGAGGACAGACCCCTGATGTACACCACTTGTCACTGGCCTCCACTTGAACATAGAGCAATTCACCACAACTCTCTGGGTGCAACCTTCAAGCCAATTCCTTACCCACCCATCAAATCTGTATCTCTCCAATTTGGAGACCACGGTGTCATGTGGGACCATGTCAAAAGCCATGCAGAAGTCCAGGTCGATGACATTGATCAGTCTTTGGTCTTCCTTTGTGAACTTTGTCAACATCCTGAAATGTTCCAAAGAAGCATGGCAAGGCCAACCAGTGAGACTCATAACAAAAATCCAGAAAGAAGAAGGCTAGGCACATTGTCTGAATGTGAAAATGGCTGGGGAAATTTGCAAAGCCAAGTGTGTCTCTTCTGATGAACTGCTCCATAAGGAAGCTCTACCAAAGATATAAGCAAATTATTCTGGGAACTGAATGTTCCAGACAGAGTGATGGAAAATTTTCTGGTAATATGATGAAAAGACAGAAGGCCCTCTATCTGCAATGAAGAACAAAGAGATGAAAAAAAAAAAAATTTGAAGGGGAAATAGGATTTCAGAAGATCATGAAGAGCTATGGAATGAAATGAAGACACAGGTGTGAAAAACACGATTACGTAATTTACACTGTATTTTACAAATGGCATACACACTCACAGTGTGTATGTGGATGATATCAGACAGAGCTGCCCCTTCACAGGAGTCTCAGCAACACCATAAGCAATTTTGGGCCTGCTCAGGGGTCTTTTCCACAGTTCTTGCACAGCTCTCAAACAGCACAGATTTCTATGGTGATTCTGCTGATATCTGCGCTGGCAATATACATTTATGTTGATATCAAAACAATCTCGTAGTTATTAGGTTATGTGATAAAAGGCTGATCACTGTAAATACGAAGGCTCATGTGGGCAGCTGAGGGGACTCCAGTCATATGTGGTTATGGATTCACAGCAACATCACCTCTCTCAGGCTACTAGAGTTAGAAGCTCTTAACACTGAGAATCTTCAGCTGACTTTTGTACGACCAATTATTAATTCAACTGCAGCAACTGAGAAAGCACATGAACTACTTAAGGTGATAGTAAGTCTAAGCACAGCAAAGTGAAAGGAAAGAGCATTATGACAGTTGATGCAAATAATTAGGCACCATCTTAGGTCAGATTTTAATATAATTTTGTAGATTATGGTCCTCAAACATAAACACTGTATCTTTCAAACAACTCTCAAGCCCAAAGACATTTTAGCCAGCACTGGGAAGAATAAATGGCCTCTACTGAGTGACAAAATACAGGAGTCCAGTGGAATCCAATCTTTGAAACCATTTAAAATAAATACAGACCTGCTCCTGTAATATGATGTGCATATATATGTGTGTGTGTATAATATATTGATGGATTTAAAATGGATTTACTGTGGTTAAACTGTTGTTTGACAAACCTATAAATGTCTCACAAATATGGATTTCAGTAGACGCTGATTACACATTCAAGGGCTACAATGAGGCATCAGAAAAAAAGTGTGCTGCTGTTCCTGAGACAGTTCCAGTTCTGACAGCTGACATCATGTGGTCTTCTGCATCCTGAAATCAGTTGCATACTCTTGCTTGCCTTACCTTTGTCAAAAGCAAGTACAAGCTTTGATGCGTGGTCAGAACTGTAAAGACATATCAGGTCTAACCTGTGTGATGGCAGCACCCAGTGGCTTATCAAAGCTACTACTGAAAATTTGAACAATAACAAAGTATTGCTTTGTAGGATGGCAATACTAATCATAGCTTGTGAGAGAACATGATGATAAGCATGGCAGAAAAGAGTGAGAAGCTGCTATTTGTTACATTTACTTTCTTCTCTAGAGCTCACTTTTCCCTTGTTCATCCTTTCTCAGCTTTGTAAGGTTTTACAGGGACAGTGTAGGATGGAGCCCTTTTTGATGGACTGCACATCAGAGTCAAAGGTATAAATGAAGAAGAAGCAGGGAGTGCAAGACAGACTCCTTAGCACTGCCACAAGCTTCTGTGAAGTAAGCTTTGAGCTCTGCAATGACACATTTTCCACACATCCTGTTTTGTTGTTGTTGTTGTTTTTAACTGGGGCAGTGGGAAAGCCTTTTGCAATGTGGACATGACTGAGTGTTCCAGCACAATGAAGCAGTTCTGGGGAGCATATGGACAAGGTCACAGGATTTCTTAGGGTCAGAGTCTGTGATATACAGCAGTAAAGTTTGCTAAAAGTTGGCAGTTTCACAAGCTATGAATAAGAAATCCCACTTGCCCACATTGCCACAGTATCTGAACAGCCTGTTCTATATATTTCTTCAATCCTTTGTACTACCAGATGCCATACACATATTATTTTTGTAAAAAGTGTATTCTTTTTATAGAGGTGCTTCCCATATTCTGACAGTGTTAATTGCAGTACAACGTTCATTATTTATTTAGAACCTGCTTTTCTGTATTTGTATGCTTCTCATGTGTGTTTGTTACTGATTTATTTTAAAGTGTGATAAAGTCTGGAAGTTTTTTCTTTCTTCATTGTGTTAGTTTTAGTACTTTTATTTCTGTAAGTATATAGTTAACATGAGATTTAATATATTTCCATGTGTAATAGTTTTATCAGATAGTATATCTATCAGCAGAACTAAAATAGGTTCCAGTGAAAAGACCTTAAATAAAAACACAATATGGTCAATTTATCTAAATGTATTGGAAATAGAACATTTATTTATTTATTTATTTGTTACCTTTTTAATTAAATGCACAAAAATGGAAGGTCCTGTGGTTCAATAGCTTTGATGATTTTAAATACTTTCTTTTAACTCATTATCTAGATTTGTTACTCTTACAAAATGTTTTAATTTTATTCTTCCTGTGTTGAAGTGTACATTTTCCACCATGATGCATAAAGTGAATCAATAAAATATTTATAGATCTGTTTTAAGCACCATGCTTTTGCTTTTCTTCAGCTTTTTCTGCAGAGGTGTTTATTTCCTTGTGTACACACAGCACAATTGGAATTAATGCTTGTCTTCTACTGGAAAGTGTTTACCAGTGATCTAAGTGGAATTTAAAAAAAAACAATACTTGAAGTTAGGAAGACCAAAAGTCTTTTTTTTTTTTTTTTTTTTTTTTTTTTTTTTTTCTCCAACTAGAAAGACAGCCTGCATCTTTACTTTTCTATAAACAGCTTTATCCATGGATGTCTCTCACATTACTTTAATGCCACATATGTTCATTTTAACTTCTTAAATTAATAATCAGTCCTTACAGGAATGTTCTTTAGGCTAGCAACGTCCATTTCTACTTAATATCTGTGCCATTACTATAGAGCTAACTAGGTGGTCATTCTGTAGAGCTGAGTGAAATGACAGTGACTGAAACCTCTGATGGAATTCAGCTTTGTGTGTCAATTTGAAACATAGGCTATCTGTACAACATATTTTACTTCCTTTGAGTATTTATGTGTTATGAGTAAGACCAAATTGATACAAGAGAAGGAAGGGATGCCATACAAACGGACCTGGACAAGCTTGAGAAGTGGGCCCACATGAACCTAATGAGGTTCAACAAGTCTATGTGCAGTGTGCTGCACCTGGGCAGGGTCAATCCCGGACATGAGTACAGACTGAGAGAAGAACTCATTGAGATCAGTCCTGCAGAGAAGGACTTCGGGGTTCTGATGGATGAAAAGCTTGACATGAGCCAGCAGTGTGTGCTTGAAACCTATAAAGCCAATAGAATTCTAGGCTGCAAAAACAGAGGCATGGCCATCAGGGCGAGGGAGGTGATTGTCCCCCTCTGCTCTGCCCTTGTGAGGCCCCACTTGGAATACTGCATCCGGGTCTGCAGCCCCCAGCACAAGAAGGATGTGGAGCTGTTAGAACAGGTCGAGAGGAGGGCCACAAAGGTGATCAAGGGGCTGGACCACCTCTCCTACGTAGAAAAGCTGAGAGAGCTGTTGCTGTTCAGCCTATAGAAGAGAAGGCTCCGGGGTGACCTTCAAGTACCTTTCAGTACTTGAAGGGGACTTATAAAAAAGATGTAGAGCAACTCTTTGCTCAATCAGATATTGACAAGAAAAGGGGGAATGGTTTAGAACTAAAAGAGAAGAGATTTAGATTAGAGGTTAGGAGGAAATTTTTCACTCAGAGGGTGGTGAGACACTGGAATATGTTGCCCCGAGATGGATGCTCCATCCTTCAAGGCCGCTTTAGATGAAACCCTGAGCAATCTGGTCTAGTGGGTGGCATCCTTGCAGGGGATTGGAACTAAATGATCTTTAAAATGATCTCCTTTCAGCCCAAGACATTCTGATTCTTTGATTCTTTGATTCTTTGATAAGAATCATAACTGTGTTAATTCTTTATTTTCTTGTTTATAAGAACAAGAATTTTATTTGGTTTTGAATATTATGTATCCTTGAGTAGTTACAAATGTGATTAGAACTAGTAGTGTTCAAACACTATCATTATTTTAGAATAATTGCCATCTTTGGTCTTCTGTTTGAGATAAAGAGAAGAGAGTACAGCAGGTTATTTATTTATTATTTATTTACTATCCTGTGATGTTTATGTTAAACAATTAGCTGCTATAGTTGACTGCCCCCTGAGAAATAGTCAGAAACTGTATAGGATACTATACCATATTTCTTTAGTTCTTCTCATGTAGAATATATCTCAATGGATTTAGAGCTTGGATAGAGAAAACCCGTTTTTCTGGCTGTTCCAATATCATTCCTCCTTCAGATTGCAATAGAATTGCAATGTGTGCCAGTACTTGCTGTTGTGATGAGCTTTGGAGCACAGTTTGTTCATGCCTCCAGGAACTGGAAGATGTAGCCATGTATAGTTAAGAGCTAAAAAGTCTCTTCCTGAAGGGTGAGGTTCCTATATAACAGAGATTTCCACTGCAGTAAAGTAGTGCAGTGGAAACCTCCATCTTTCCCTCCTTTGACGGTGTCCTGTGTCTTTCTCTTTCTCTTCCTGTCTGTCCCCTGCTGCTCCATATCTCTGCAGGTATCTCTGTGGCACTGACCACCATAGCATCTGACTGTCATAGCACCTGTCTGTCTCACATAGATTAACAGGACTGATTTAAAATATGCCATGAAGCTATATATATATGTATATATATATACACAGAGCATATAAAGTATTAATATATATTATGTATTATATTTATATATGTATATATATATATGTGTATATATATATATATCTCATAGATTTTTAACTGGGATTTGTTAAAATTGATGACCAGGAAAATTGGAATGGAGACTTCCATTTGCTACTCCATTTCCATTTGTGAATGTTGATCTGATCAAAAGAACTCTTGTTCTTATCAGTACTTTCAAGTGAAAGCCCTACATGCTTACCAATGACATAAGGCATATCTTCTTGAAAGACTTGATTGATTGTTTGCTTCTGAGTGACATTTCAGTACTCTACATCCTTGACACCTTATGTTGTCTTTGGTTTTGTCTTGTACTGTCAGTGGAAGACAAACTGTTAGAAGTAGGAGAAATATTTCTTCCTCAGACAGGAAGAAAAAGAGAAAGTTATGGAAGAAAGATGAAATGCAGAATTCATATTTAAAGGTTAAATATTTTCATATAAAAAAATCACCTTGTTTCTTGTTTTCCGGCATTTCCCATCAGATAAGGTTGAAATATTTCCTTTTATTCCCTGCCTCTGGTCACTTCTAGACATTTCCTTTGGAAAGACTGGTAGAATCATTTAGCAATGATTAATTTCCCTGCTTTGAAGAAAACAACAACAAAAATGACAGCAACAGCAACAACAACAACAACAAAAACACACACACAATGTATAAAACACATTCATTTTACTAAAAAATAAAAACACTTCCACCCTTATATGAGTTTATTATGCATTATTGCTTTCCCAGCCTTTTAAACTCTGTTATTATTTATGAAAGCTCATGTATACATTTCCTTTTGGGTTATTGACTCAATTAAAATTTCTCCACTAACCTAATTTTTTATTGTGAAAGCTGTAGTGTTTGTTGCTAGTGAACACTAGCAACACTAGAACACTAGTCAAAGTCCAGAATGGAAGGTCAAATAGAAAACATAGGCTTTGATTATGGAAGAATTCATTCTTAAAAATTCAGATTTTTACAGTCATTTGGAACAGTTTTGGTTCTGTCATGGAGCAATTACTCAGTAAGTTTGAAACTGTTTTTCTCTTAATATGGATCACACAACGTGTTAGTTGTGGTTTATTTTCTCTTTCTATTTCAAAATGGTGTTGAAAAAAAATGGATATTTTGAAACAAATATCAAACTCCTTATCACTTCCTCTCTATTTCCATAATAATAAATGTTACAAAGTATTAGTGTATTGTCTGATGAGTTATAGCCTCTCTCTGCTGCATAATTTTTCTTTTGTCCTTAGTCTGTTGGCAAAGCCCAAACCCACTGAGAAAAATTATTATTAATACTGTGTTGTCTCTACCAATTTTAGAATGAAACTGAATTTAAATTATTAAATTATTCAATTATCTTGTTCATGGAAGGTTATTTTATCTAAAGTGGTAGTATTTAAAGACAACATATAAAGTTTTCCATTTTCCTGCTTAGGGTAACTATACAGCTGCAATTAGAAAGCAAGACACTTATTTATGCCTGTGGGTATTAAAAAATTGATAATGCAACCATAATTGTAAAAAGCTGGAAAGAAGAACAAGCAGTTTCCATTTTGGGTGGTCCTAATCAAGAAGTGAATTCCAAGAGATGAAAAAAGCACCAAGTAATATGACAGTGTTACAGATCACCAGTATGAATAATAGCATTTTTGAAATGGTATTTTCCAGAAGATTATTATTTCATAAACTATTTCCAAAGGAGTTCAAGTTTTCACACATATGAAATCCATTATAGAAATGGAAACTTACCAATGACTTCAGTGACTGGTGGGTCAGCTATCACCCTTCATGATAATTCCTCTACCAAGTAATATTGGTTTTACGTATTCATCTTAAGCATGGAATTTGACAGCTTGATTTTGTAAAAAATAGCAAGTTTTTTTTTTTCCTAGTTTTGTTCCATGCAATTAGATGTCCCCTTAGTTACATGTTGAGATTTAGTCTGTAATATTGTAAAAGCTTAAACACTTTTTTGTATTGAAAAATTACTATATTTTATTTCCTTATAAACAGATAACACAAAATTATTATTTTCACTATGGCCAATTTGCAACACATCTTCTGTCTCCCTAAAATTACTTTAGATCATTGAGCAGTTAAAGGACCTTGTCATTTCCCTTCACTTTTGTCAAGTTTTAGTTTTGCAATAAAACCTCAGAATGTCTGGGTTTCATGGTTTCTGATCTCTTAACACTCATTCTTAAAATATAAAAATTCTTAGAATTTTTTTTCTCAGAAAAATAAGTAAAAGATTCAACAAAATATAAGCTGCTTGGTAGTATTTTATTATATAGAAGTATATACTTGTTTAATGAATATTAGAAATTTTATTTCAGCATACAGATAAGAGGCTAGTGTATTCTTTGCTGCTAATGTTACTGTTGCTCCATCTATAATTCACGTTAGAATCCACTCTTGAAAACAGTAACAGCTGAGGCAGTGCCTGAGCAGTGCATCTTTCATCATATAGGATTATCATTTTTAATCTCATCACCTCCTTGCCCCAACTAGAGCCCTTTTCAGACAAGTATTTAAAAGAAAGTGTAGTTTTGAGTATGTGATTAGTACTGTGGACTTCATTTTGCACATTTAGGTATACTTGCATATAAGTACTCTGCTGATCTGGGGTTCAGCATTTTAATTAGAGTTTTGGACTTTCATAACCTAAAGTGCAACCTTAGGAAGTCTTAGCACATAATGTATGAGACAGTTATTTGAAAATGTAGACCCAATGTTGGTTTCTAAACACTAGAGTTTAATGATTTTTATTTTTTATTTTTTAATCTTGAAATCTAATTTAAAAACAAATGACAGGAATAAAAAGAATTCAAACTATGTTCTAGCAGGTTTTAATACAACACTGTACAAAATAGTACTGTGAATCATTCAGATCCTGCTAGATTCTGACATAAATCTGTAAGAAGACTAGACATTTCATTCACATTCTTAAGATCATTAACTAATCTATTCCCTGTTGAATATAGTCCTATTATTGTGTTCCAGGGATGAAGTCTAATACTCTGTATGACCTCTCTGGACAAGTTTACTTACACCGTAGTTGCATGAGAAATCAACAATGTGTTGCATATGGGATTTGAGCTACTTCCAGAGCTGATGCAGAAATTTAACTTAGTCACATGGAATATAATTTTATACAAGATAAATCAATGCATTTGAATCACAATGAAGTTACTTTATACCAGATGTTGGTCCAGATTGGTTTAACTAAATTTCACAGAAGGTTTCCCTGCAGAATTAGCTTTTTCAGTTTATACATTGGTGGTCTGAGCTAAGCAGACATTTTTTTCCTCTTTCCTGTTTTCCTTTTTAGTTTTCTGACATTTTCACCTGTGGAACTTACGCTGAGATTCTCTTCACCTAACACATCAATGGAAAACAATTGTGCTAGCTTTGATTCCTTCCCACTTTGAACTGAATCCTAAAGTCATAGTTCAATTTTTATCATTTTTTTTGATATACAAAAATCCCACACATTTTCTGTCTCAGTGGTACAGATATACCTTGGAAATATGCATAAAACCTAAAGAAAAAATAAATTATTAGTTGGAAACAAGATAAAACAAAAGAACAAAGCAAAATGTAATAAATAGGATAGTGGAACTAATAAGAAAGAGAGAGTCAGACATTAAGTGTGAATTCTATAATGCCTGGAGTTGTGGAGAGAGACCATTAGATGTGTTATTATGTGATATTTCTTAGGGATAATTATGCATTTAATTGCTTTAAAAGCTGACTCTACCCTGAAAGAAGACTGGCATATTTGTTGCCATATGACTATTACATTGATTTGATTTACAGATGATTTTTAAAAGCTATTTCTACCAATTTAGTCAACATTTCTGAAACTAAATCCTAGATCCTTAAAAAGGATGAGAGTTTTTAAGCAGGTGTTGACGTTGAAAATTTTGATGTGGCTGTGTCTATATTAGTACTTTATATTGTATCAAATGTACTGTTTGAAGCAAACCTCTTGATTTTCACACTCATCATATTTTAGTACATATCACACACAGAACATTAGCGGAGCGCACTAACTGGATGTCTTTTGGATTGAGTAAATCAGATGTTTTCTAGGAGTATACCTAGACCAATTCCTGTACTCATAACCAATAAAATCTAACTAAAGACAATTGGTGGTAAAAAAAACTGTGAAATTCCAACAACATGGATGTAAAAGCCTCAGCACCAACATTTTTTTTTTTTCTACACACGCTGTTCCATTGGTTGGCACTTATTTTCCCAATTGCCCCATTGGACCAGCCTAATTTCAATGGAATAGCAATTGTACCTTTTATGTGAATAATATAGACATATGCTTTGGTTGTGACTGTCTCTCTGTAACACATCAGCATAATGTTAGTCAGGTTCTTTCTTTCCCTTTATCCAAAATTTGTATCTCTGAACTACCAGAGCAACTGTGAAATTACTCCCCATGCTCACTCTAATTCCCTGACAGACTTAGAATAAACTAACATTATTCCCCAGGGAAAAATACAAATAAAAATAAATACAAATAAAAATACAATGTTGTTTTTTTTTTCCTAGAAGAAATTATTCTCTTTTCTCTATTAAATATTCAAACATGTCTGTATACTGGCAAAAAAATATGAAAAATTGAATGTGTATATTGGCATTTAATTAGCTTTTTATTTTGCTGTTCTTTTTTTTCCCCCATTGATGTTATGATCTAGTCACTGCCACAAAAAATGGCATGTCTATTTTTAAGAAATACTAGAGCCGTCTTTATAATTCTGAGTACAAATCATTCCACACTTTCATGTAAATCTGGCATCATTCACACCTTTTCAGAAAAAAACATGGACAACCCTCATTGATCCATCTTCTAGTACTGAATCTAGCTTTCTTAAACTGTAGTGTTTTAAATTCTTTCCTAGAGTGATGTCTGCAGCATACCCTTAAGATAATTAACTAACTTTTCCAAAATACACACTTCTTTATTTTATGCAAGATGTGTAGGTCTATTTTTTAGTAATCTAACACTATCTGTATAGAACTCATAGATTTTGAGTATTTCGGCCCCTGTGACACCCTGCAGTAACCTTTTCTGAACCTGTGTAAAGCAAGACATAATCCTTGTTGTGAAGATAGAAAGACGGAGAAATCTTTCTTGGGTTCTCTCATCTCAGAAAAAGAGCTTTTCTTATCAGTAAAAGAGAAACAATTGCACATTATTAGCACAGATGGGAGGATTTTTGATTAAATGCTTTTTCATCTAAATATTCTGAGGCTGAGAGAGTGGACCTTCAAAGTTCATAATATTCAGCAAGTTTTCTGATAGGAAGTGCCTGATACCCAGAGTAAAGTCCCAGTGTCACTTCTCCACAGAAACTGTAGTGCAAATAGTGATTTCTTTCAATCAGGAGATGTGCACATCAAATCTTTTCCATTTTCTTAAAACATTGAAATGTTTTGTTGTTTTGTTCAAAATAAAGCCAAAACAACAGCAGTGTAACAAAGAAAAATAATAATAATAATAATAATAACTTAGAAAAAAAGAAACAAAACAAAACAAAAAAACACACTTTTTTTAAACATTGAAAGAAAAGTAAAATTTTCACTCTGTCCTGTTCTAATATGTATTTTTTTTAGTAATGCTTTTTATCCATGGATGACATTTATGTATAAGTGTTAGATCACTTTTGATTGCTATATTTTATCATTTTGTTGTCTAAAAAAAAAAAAAAAAAAAAAGAGAGAGAGAGAAAGAGAAAACCAGAGCCTATAGCTGTTCAAAATAACCAGCAGAGCAGAGCAAAGCTGAGTAACAGTCTCAAAACTAAAACACAAAAAATGGTTAAATTTCCTTCAGAACTAAATAGGAATAGGAACACAGATAATTTCATTGCAATGGTCCCATCTGTGTAGCATACCTCTAATACTGTTATTACAACAGTAACTCAAAATATTTAACTCTAAGATTTAAATGTTTATTGCTAGTTTTTTTGTTTTTGCTGTTGTTGTTGTTGTTTTGTTAATAAATATACATAAAAATCAACTATAGTGAAAATTCTCAGAGTAAATAAAATTAAACAATGATTATCTTTTAACAGATGCAAAAATAGAGAACTACATAAAGTGCAGTTAATTGGAGTAAATGACTTTTTTTCATTGCTGAGTCACCTGCAAAAACACGGTACACACTAGAGAACAATTACTTTTTTTTTTTTTCTGTGAAATGATGATAGATGCTTCTACACCAGTTGCTTAATACCATTCTTTCTTGCAAACTGATTGCAATACTCATATTGTTAAAGCTTTCATATTCCCAAATTAACACATAAATGCAGAATTCCTCTCCCTAAATAACATCTCTATTTACTTATTATTGTCTTTGGAACAACCCACAGACTGACATAAAAAAAGGAGATTCTACTGTAGCAATGGACAAGAGCATATGACTCCTGCTTCAGAGGGCACAACGTACCAAAATGGAAGATCAGAAATTAATAGAATAAAAATAGCTACAAACAGGTAATCAAATTGCCTATGTAATCATGTTCATTTGCGTTGGCTAGTTAAAAACACACTTTGATAGTCCCCATGCCATTAGGAAATCATCAGCCATTCAGACACATATACATAATACATAGAATCATAGAATCATAGAATGGTTTGGGTTGCAAGGCACCTTAGAGATCATCTAATTCCAACCCCATCTCCTGGGCAGGGACACCTCCCACTAGACCAGGTTGCTCAAAGCCTGGCCAATCTGGTTTGAATTCTTCCAGCGATAGGGCATCCACAACTACTCTGGGCAACATTTTCCAGTTCCTCACCACTCTCTGAGTAAAGAAGTTCTTCCCAACATCTTTCCTAAATAGATCCTAATCTAGTCCTCTTTTAGCTTAAAACTCTTACCTCTTTTCCTATCACTATACTGCCTAATAAAGTCCTTCCCCATCTTTTCCATAGGCTCTTTTTAAATATTGAAGGGCTGCTATAAAGTCTCCCCAGAACCTTCTCGTTTTCAAGCTAAAAAACAAACAAACAAACAAACAAAACAAACAACAACAACAACAAAAGAAAACAACAACTTTCTCATCCTGTCTTCACAGGAGAGGTACTCCATCCCTCTGATTATCTTTGTGGCTCTCCTTTCTAACAAGTCCATGTCTTTCTTATCCTGCAGGCACTAGAGCTGAACTCCAGTCGGTATCTCACAAGAGCAGAGAAGAGAGGAAGAATCACCTCGCTTGATCTGTTGGTCATGCTTCCTTTGATGAAGCCCAGAATACAGTTGGCTTTCTGGGCTGCGAGCACACATTGTCAGATCATGTTAAGCTTTTCAGCCACCAGGACCTCAAGTCCTTCTCTGCAGGGCTGCTGTCTATCCGCTTGTCACCCAGCCTGTATTCATGTTTGGGATTGCCTTGACACAGGTACAGGACCTTGCACTTGGCCTCGAACTTCACGATGTTCACTTGGGCCTACCTCTCAAGCTTGTCCGGGTCCCTCTGCATGGCATCCCTTCCCTGCCACAACCATACCACTCAGCTTTGGTGTCATCTGCAAACTTGCAAACTTGCTGAGAGTATGCTCATTCCCACTGTCCAAGCTGCTAACAAAAATTCTAAATAGCACCAGTCCCACTATAGACCTCCTGAGGGACATCATTCATGGTAATGGAAGAGGTCAAATATGAAATGAAATATAAGCTGTTATAGAATTTCCTTAGGAGCTATTCTAAAGCTTGATACATTCTGTCTATAAAAATTTAATTGCATTCCTGCATTTTTTTCTATACATATAAACATTTATATGAATAACCAAGTTTTGTTTTGTTTTGTTTTGTTTTTTTTTAATGATGTAATTTCAATATGCTTTTTAAATTAGATCTCAAAATAATCAACTGATTTTATTTCTAACAGTTGCATAACGCAGTTTCTTCAGAAATCTAATGATTTTAGATTTCATGTAGGAAAATTCAGACCTCTGTTGAATCCTCTGAAAAACTCATTGGTTTTCTATCACACCAATCGTTATTCATGTTAATTTTTGTAGGTCTATGTCAAACAAAATCAGTGACACAACACAAATGGGGGGTTGTAATATTGTAGTACTTGTCTGGGGAAAATCTTGCTTAGAGACATATTCAAAGTCCAAGTTAAATTTTCTTTTAGTACTAAAGAATGTCCATCTCTGAATGAATTAATAAAAAAAAGACTCATTATGTGTACAAGCGGGTATCTGGTTTAAGCACCAGAGCAAACGTTAAAAGTTTGGTCCTCAGTATTCTTCTAAAAATGCTGCCCTTTATCCTTAAAGACACAAGTATGAAAAGTTTGGTGATCATTTTGTTTGCTTTGCTCTTGTTTTGTGCATTGAGAGAGTCCATAAAAAAGTATTTTATTCTCTTTTTCTTAATTTCTAATCGACCTTATAAAAGGTATTAACATATACTTCTCTTTTTCTAACATGTCCTAGGACCAAAGAATATATTGCCCTGCAAATTATTTAATCCTATGAAACATTATGGGAAGTATTAGGTAACTAATAGCAATAAATAAATAAATAAATAAATAATAATAAATTATAATCTGAAAATATGAGTAAAATTAAAAAAAATAATAATAACATTCTGATTACAAATAAATACACCTGGTACTGCTAATTGATTAAATGTTTTGGTTTTATTTCAATTAATTTGCAGACTACCAAATGGTAGAAAAAAACTCACGTTATTATTTAAAATAAAAGGGTATTCACCATGAGATGTCTGTTCAGTAAATACCTGACTGAAAACATTTCAGCACTAGTTCATAAAATAGTATATATTATATATAACTACATATATATATATTATATTTTATATATATATTTAGTCTTGTCTACATTTAATGAACAAAATGAATGACATTTTTTGCCGATGACTAGTTCATGTTTGTGTATATGCTTTTTGAACATTAGAAATTTATGTATTACAGATTCATACCCTAATATAGCTTTAAATATAGGGGGATCTGATACACTGTTTTGCATAGGTTCTCTTTGATGACAGGGATCTGAGGGTTCATCCAGTCTGAAATATAATTTTTGGTGCCTGACTGAAGTTATCACCTCTTATTTTAAACATTTATAATTTAAAAAATAAATAAAAAGAACAAATTCTGGCATCATACAGACCAGACTGATTATTATATTTGATTGAATTACTCCATTTTTCCTTTTTTTTTTTTTTTTTCCGTAATTTAGTGTGAAAAATAGTAAAACGTTCTAAATAAAAATGTCAAATTTGCATTGTAAACTTCTGTGTTCTATAATCCAGTTCCTAGGTCATGTTTCTTCTTCCTTATCATCAATATTATATTTAAAAAATTTAGAATACTATTGAAAAGTTTCTCTGTAAACTTATTGTAAGATATTCATAGTTTGGCTAGAGATAATGATGTCTATGTTCACGTCTGAATAATTTCTTATCACAGTAATCTTAAATTCCAAAGACATAGGTATACTGGAAATATTTTTTGTCTTAAATTCCACTTGTATTTTATGATTAAATGACATCTTTTTCTCCTTTTCTAGTAAATCACTGTAGAGATTAACACACCCTTTGGAAATACATGTATTGCCTTTTGTCATTCACTAAAATGAAAGCAAATACAAACAAAATAAAAGCAACATAAAAACAATTGAGTGAATTCAGATCTTTATATATGTTGAGCAGATTTAGACAATTATGAACAATGATCCCATTCAAAAATTATGCTCTCAAGTATGGTTTAACATTTTGAACAATAAAACTTGTGAAATATAATCTATTAAAAAATAAAAGTATACTGTATCTTTTTTTTTTTTTTCCTACTTCTTTTTTCCCCACAGATAAAATTTTGACTGTAAAGATTAGATCAAGTATTTGCTCTTCAGCGTCTTAGGTAAACCACAGTATCTTTGTATTATCAACAGAAAATAATTAAAATGGTATAATTCGTTTCACACATTCTGAAAAGAAAAAAAAAAAAAGGCTCCATAACCAAGGTCAACAATGATTTATTTTGTACATATACATATATATCATGCTTTAACAAAGCCATAAATTACTTATCATTTTTATACCAATAATCTATATGTCCATTCAATTATACTATTAAGACAAATATATGAGGCAGAACATGCCTCTGTTATTATTTTACGTATCTTTAGATGATATTTGGGAAATATTTTTATAGTTCTTGTCCAACACAAAATTCACTTGAACATAAAGCAAATCAAAGTGTGATCTAGCTGACAATGCTCATTGAAGGGTTCTTCAAAGGCCTCTTGACACAGTTATGCACTCTGTGTTTCTCTTTCTGAGTCCTAACTGTCCTACAATAAGAAACAGTTCCATCTGAGCAACTATCTGTCATCAGAATCTCTGTAGTCCCTTCTGTAGTCCTTCCTTCCAAGGAACCCTCTTCTGTAAATGAGAAAACAAAACTGATGTCTCTGTGATTAACTGACACCTCTGAATTAACAGTTTTGCATGATATGAATACTGAATCTAGGTCTTATAGGGTTTAGCTTACTGATAAATCCACCTTTCTATCCATAATAGCAGAGACATTAGCTTAGCTCCAGCTTCCTTTTGAATCTACTAGTTTATGTGGGGATGACTTATTACACAATACTCATTTGGCAAAAAAGCAATCATGTCGTAAAAATAAGTAACAAAGAAGGACAGCTGCCATTGCATCTGAGAAGCAGAGAAGGGCAGCAAAAGGAGCTGAGGATATCCTACTAGGATAGGGCTTTTTGTATAATATCCTTCTAAAACTGTACCTGAAATAAGAGCAGATAGGCTTCACTCTTATGAGAATAATAAAGGGTTCACAGAAATTAATGTACCACTGGAAAGTCAGAGATGACTGGTAACTGGAGAGTCTGTCTTTGTAGTGACAACAGCAACCTATGTTTTGGATAGCTTGAGCCCAAGGTGCCTTGCTGGAACATTGCTCCAAGACACACAGAGGAGAAAGTCAATCAAATAGAATTTAAAGCATTATTGGGACAATCACTGTTTGAGATGCCAAAGTACAATATCACAATTCCTTTCATTTTCTTTCTCCCAAGACCTGACACATCAGCATTTCTCTCTAGTTAAATTCACCTTACAACTCCTCAGAAAATGTTTTCCTTAAGGCTTTTAAATAAAGTTGGTTTACTGCTCTCCTTCCTAACTTTCAGTCACATACACATAACAAGAAACTGTTACTTACATACATGATTATCCCACCTTTTGGTTCCAGAACACAGAAATTCTGGGCTCCCAGTAGCCAAATCTTCTTCCATATTACTAGGAAAATTGCCCTCCTGCTATTTTTACAATGTAGGCAAAACATTTCAAATGGATTAGATTCTTCTTTTTCTATAGTAGCACTTTTCTGAAATACAAAAACAAGAACAGCAAACATATACTTATGTATATATATAAAATAAAATAAAATAAAATAAAATAAAATAAAATAAAATAAATAAAATAAAATAACAGATTAACCTAAAGATAAGGAGGTATAGCATCACCAAAGCAAAACTGTAAACTAAAGAAAATAAAAACAAAAAAAAACAACACAATGCTTTGGAATAAGTTTAAAAGTGCACATAGACATTTTTATTCTACTACTAAGCCTCCCATATTTTTTATAGCTTTCATTACTTAGTGGCAATATTCAAAACTGATTTTTTTTTTTTTTTTTTGTCAAGACATGGGGACATAAGACATTAAATTCCTTTGAAATAAAAAAAAAAAAAAGTCTTTCTGAATTCAACAAATTTCATCTGCAGAATAAATAATTTTGTTTCTTTTGAAATATCTACATTTGATGAACACTACCAGTCTTGTATCTGAAAAGAAAACAAATTATTTAGTTTGCATATTCACAATGATGACAAAAGTTGGTTTAAATGGGGGAAATAATTAGCAGTAAAGAATAAATGAGATATAAATGAGATTCTGAATTGAAGATTCTGAAACATTTCACTTTTGAATTTTATAAAACGTACCCTATATATATATGTATATTTGTATATATTTATGTATTCATTACATTGTTGTAATACTCACCTAACCCATCATTAATTGTCCGACTTCTTTTGTAAACCTAACCAAAAATGGGTCTTGAGGAAAGATTGTGTTGCAGTGAAGAGGGAGGTCAACAGAAAGTGGAACAGTAGACTGCTGAAATCCAAATAAGCTTGATAACTTTTGTATACCTACATTATTAAGTGCACCAAATTATAGCGGCCAAATAAATAAAAAAAGTTCAAAGCAACACCAGCTGTAAGGATGACCATCAAAGGCAGTGTAAATCCATACACATATCTTTCAAAATACTCTAGTCTCTAGGCTCTTCGCATATATTACTGTATTTTTGTTCTCTGGATTTGTACTTTAGGACATAGTGAATGTGTTTTAATTCCCTGGTTAAAAATGTTACAGAAAAACAGATAAGGAAAAAGTACTGGGTGAAGAAATTGAGAAAGAAAGGGAAGGGGGGGGAAGGAGGGAGGGAAGGAGGGAAGGAGGGAAGGAAGGAGGGAAGGAAGGAGGGAAGGAAGGAAGGAGGGAAGGAAGGAAGGAAGGAAGGAAGGAAGGAAGGAAGGAAGGAAGGAAGGAAGGAAGGAAGGAAGGAAGGAAGGAAGGAAGGGATTAGGGGGGAGGGGGGGAAGAATACTTAGAGTGACATGTGGCAAGAACTGGGCAGTGAGTTCAAATTGCATGCCTTGAAAATGCCTTTTCAGCTGCCTCCCAGCCCTGGAAGTCCTGAAATCCACTATTTTTTATTTTTTTTTTCCACCTAAGTACCTTCCAATCACCAAAAGGTTTTGCTTTTAAGTTAGTCAAGTTAATTTGATAAATTGTAACTAACACTCCCATCTCAAAGATGTTTAAGGCAGCACAATTCAAAATTGGAAGATTTCAATCTTTGTATTCACTCAGTTAAATTCAAACAATCCTAACAGACACACCCATTATCCTGCCCTGCTAGACTACAAATGAATTACATGGGAACTCTCCATGATACAGTTCTAGTCAACAGGAAACAAGCACACATGATCCTAGTCCAGAAATCACACCCACACCATTTTGCACTGCCCCAATCATTACGTCGCGCTGTTTCCTGCTATGGAATTTATAAATCAGTTACAAAAGCAAAACTATTTGGAGCAATCTGTGGCATACCTGGAGATTAATCTTGAAGCTGGCAGATGTGTATCTGAAACCCCTCAGATATTCCCCAGATTTACTATTGACCCACAATGAGGATGCTAGGCTAATGTTTTAGACATTACACTGTTATAAAAGGTCGTGCTACATTTCTTTTTCTTCCAGACATGTCTTAAATAGACTGAAATCTTAGGTCACTGAAAAGAAATTGTGCAGCTGTTTTTCAAGTCCACGCTTCAGTGATGTATCTAGAATGATACAAGAAATAGTTCACAGAGAAAGAAGCTGGAAGCACAGACCAGATTGTCTAGATCCAGGTCTGCTTTTCCCTTGCATTAGAAATCTCCATCTTTCTGCCGCTGTTAAGTTCTGCTACTGATCTTTTGGGCACCTTTAGGATTCCGGAACTAAGTTTATGTCCCAGCTCCGGTATTCTGTGTCTAAATTTTTATCTTTGTTACTCTGTTTCTTGATTTATTTTTTTTTTTCCCATGCAATAATTTCCATAAACTCCTGAGTGTTCCTTTCCTGCATGATTCCAATATTTTGACAGTATTTATTTCCTCTGTGGACTTCTTAATTGTTTCAATACAGCAAGGAAAAAAAGCAGCCTATGTTACCACACCAATAATCATGCAATCTGCTCAATAGAACTTTCATCCTTCTGCAACAAGAATTTTTCATACAGTTAAACAACTAAAACTGCGAAGCTGTAAGATTTTCCTGAAAATAACTAGAAGACACAAATCTTTATAGAAAAGAATGAAAATCACAGACTTCATTTTTGGAGACAGCACACAGTAGATTGGTCAGAATTACTAATTAAAATAAATAAATAAATAAAAAGTAATAAATACATTAATCTTATACAGAACTGAAATTCCAATCCCCATACAGTCTTATTTGCCACTATCACTGTTCATTGTATGGTTTTCTCCAAGGTCATTAAAATACCGAGCAAAACAATGTACTTGTGTGAGTATACAGAGCTCTGCAGTGTTGCATTTCCTTGCTCTCACCAATACTAGGTAGGTGTCCTTACTTACATGGGGGAACTTACATTCATGACTTAATGGGGGTATTGAGAAACATCTGTTAACTGACCTCTGTGGATTTTCTCCTATGGATAAAAGGTATTATTTTACATCTATTTGACTATGACTGTTAATGTCTGAGACTGTTGCAGCCTTAAAAATGCACAGTTCATTCTGCAGATGGTGATAGTTCTACTAACGCTTCTATTGTTAGTTTGAAAGTCAAGTGATGATATGTGTAGGTGTATGTGTGGGAGCAGTGCAAAGAATTACAAGGATTTTCTCCCACACTAACAATCCACATGGAAAAAAAGGCCTTATGAAACAATGTTCTGTTCCAATGGTATTTTTAATGTCTGATTTTTTTGCTAAAATAACATTTTATTGCACTTCTTGTCATTTTTCTACCTAAAGATTATCTTTTTAAGCTAAATATATACATATCTTTTGTGTTTTTTCTTTTTTGACGTCACCATTTAAAAAAAAAATAATCACTGTGTCAAAGCAGAAAAAATAGATGAAAAATTAATGATTTATTCTGACACTCATGCAAGTTACTCTCCCGGTTATTATTATTATTATTTTTCCAATTACGCATTTGTTGGACCTACTAGTAATTGGGAGTTCTTTAAAAGACAATGCCTGTAAGTTTAGTAGTTTCTATAATTTCAGAGGTGACTGCAAAGCAGGAAATATAACAGATTTTGATTGTAAACACATCCTTCATGTCACCTGAGGATAAGGTGGTTGACCTGAACAAATCAGACGCACTTCAGCCCCAAACTGTTTTTCTTTTTGATTTCTTTGTTCAATTCTTTTGAAACAATCTTTTCTTTACAATTCTTTGAGAACATTATAACATCTTGTTCTCATTTTCGTTAATTCAGGTTGTCCACCGAAATTGCCTGGTCTATTGCAGTTAGGACAACCTCACTTACAAAACCCTTTTTTTCTTTTTTTTTTTTCTCTCATGAGTAAAGTATGAGTTCCATTATGTTTTCTTTCTTTAAAAAAACAAACAAACAAAAAACTTTTCCATATATGCATGTGTGTGAGAGAGAGAGAGAGAATATGTACAAAATATTTTGCAAAAGCAAGAACATGAATGTACATGTACATTTCTTCTCATATTAATAAAATTGAGTAATAAGAAAAAATGACTCCATTCCCTTCAAATCTTCCTTCATTCTACTCCTCTCCTTCATTTTTCTATTACTTTTTTCCTGGGTTCAGACATTTTCTTTTTCTCTCAGTGCTCCAGAATGTGCTGCTTATCTGTACATTTTGAATAATGAGTACAGCTTTGGGTGATCTGTAGGATTCTACTTTGTTGTTGTTTTTGATGGCAATGATGGTTATATCCACTGAGAAATGTCCAACAAAAAAGCAACCTATAAGCTAGAGGAATTAAAAGAAATGATCCAACCATGCAACCTATGTAACTACAACTATTTTAGATTTGTCTTGTTTTTTGATTGAAAGGTTTAGTACAGGTCTAGTCAAAATTAACCATATCCACACTTTGATATGAAATATGTGTTATACTGTTTCCTCCGGGAAGATTGGTCTGTCTGTCTATCTATCTGTTTATTTATTTTTCTGGAATTTATATTTTATTATCCAAAATTATTGTTTCATTTACATTAATATCTCTGTTAGAAAACTTTGTTTATGAAATGTATTGTTTGTTTAACCTTAAACTCCAAAAATGCAGACCACTAGAACTTTGACTTTACTTGAACTGCCAAGAACATCAACAGAGTAAGGAATTTTGCCTTGGTTACATTATAAATGGCACAACATGACATAGAATTTAAAAGTTATGACATGAATCTGAATGATTCACTATACATTGCAGGTCCATCCATTTTATAGGTTTGACCAAACCAGATCTCTGCTGCCACATAGGGACTGTTTGACATTTTGACTATGAGATAAATAATTCATAAGGGAATTAATCTAACTATTTTTATAAAGTTTTTAAGTCTCACTCACCAACAACTCAATTCATGGACTTTTTTATAATAAATTTGACAATAAAATATATCTAAAAATTTTCTATATATTTTCCAATGGACATATAGATAAAAAGACAATTTTCATTTGATTCCACTGACTATCCTAGCTAACTTTGCATTTAGTTTTACAGTCATACATATTATTTTGCATAAGACCAGTTGTATTCCTGTTGGGTTGATGAATGTGATTATAAGGGGGTAAAGAGGAAAAAAAAGATGACATTTAGGAAAGAATGAACATCGGCTAACTGTTTTATAAGGTTTATGAACGTTATGCATGGAGGATGTGTGTCAACAAGTTAAAATGTAGTTATACCGTACTATAATATGAGAATGATAGCTGGGCATGGTGGGTTGTTTTGCTTTTTTTTTTTTTTTTTTTTTTTACTATTCCATAGTAATGAAAAAATATATAGTAAGAAAAAAACAGTAAAATCAAATATAAATCATGTGTATCAGTTAAACCTGTCCAAAGACAGTTTCTAAAGGTGCCCCTAAATCTGTATGAATTGACATGAAGTAGTCTGTGGTAGTTGTCTTAGTAATTGAGCAGTTGGAACCCAAATAATGCAAATGAAATTAAATGTTTTGTAATGGTGATAGAATTGGTCTTCTGCAGATTTGTGTCCCATTTCGCTTCTGTCATCCCATTTTTCAGTTTTCTTGTTTTCCCAGATGATTCCCAAATGGTTCCCTCAATACCTCAATTATCCTCCTATACCCTTAACTCCTTCAGTCTCCTGACACTGCAATGGTTTTTCACACATCCCTAGATAATACTTTCACCTTGTCATTATGCATCACATCCATCAGTCTGGCTTCCACATGTGGGTGGTTCAGCTCTATATGTATGCTGATAGACTGGTCAGAACAAACAAGACAAAAAGAGTGGATTTATTTTTTTTCTGTAGCCCCTCTGACACTCTATCATTTTGTCCTACTTAATCACAGAATCATAAAATCATAGAATCATTATGGTTGGAAAAGACCTCCAAGATCATATGGTCGAACCATCCAATGAATGAATACAACCATTAATGACTCCTCAAACACAAGGCTTTATTTTATTATTTTATTATTTATTATTTTATTATTTATTTTATTCTTCTATTCTATTCTATTTTATTTTATTTTATTTATTTTATTTTATTTTATTTTATTTTATTTTATTTTATTATTTTTTACAATGAGAGATAACTAAGGACACCATACTTTTATCCCTTTTCTATTGAAATATTTCAGAATACAGTGATCTTTATTGCAATTAATTCCTGTTTTTTGTGTGTTTTTTTTTTCCTTGTTTTTCAATTTGATGTGTTAGTGTAAAGATATAGGGCAATGCAAATAAGAAAGTTGTTAAAATGAAATACATTTCTTTTTGAAAGAAAAAAACAAATGATTTGCAACTATTAGTTTACTAATCCGGTGTCCTTGTCAATGTGCAATATGTCAATTGTTACTAAAGAACACAAGAAAAAGAGCAACAACTGGGAAATTTTGATATGTTGACTTTAAAGAAAAAAAAACTTTTAGAAAATTAGTATCTTGTTTTAGTTTTGGAAACCTGTTTAAATATAGGGTGACCACTTTTATTTCTTAGGCATGGTTCATATTTTATGTATTAATATTTCTATAAGGAATATTATTATTGTTGTCAGTAATGCAAAACCAGAAAAATCAGCACGCTTTCTCTCTTACTGTTCAGTTACTTTATTGTTAGAGAAGGTGGCCAGAAAGTGAAAATTATTATTTTTACAATAACTTTTGAAGTTTTGATTGTCTTTTTCTGTCTTCTCCTTCACTCACTCTGAAAGTGTGAGGCCTTCAGGAGAGAAAGAAGAGTCAATTGGAGTATGATTCTGAAACATCACTCAGTCAAAATGGTAGTAATTTGTTCATCTTCTCCAACCTCTCAATAGTCCCTAACCAAAGTGATGATGTAAATAAAACATTTTCATAATAAGATTTGCGCTACATTATAGTAATAAGTTATGAGGGGAAACACAAACAAGAAAAAGGAAACCAAACAAGAAACATCTTTGCATAAATGGGAAATTGAAGTCAAATGACAGCAGATTTTAAAATAAATAAATAAATCAATGAATGATTTTCTAAAGGATTAAGTCCCTCAACAATTAGCATCTTGATTTCTTATTCATTATACAATGTGTTTTAGAGAGCTTATTGAGATCCCGTTTTCTGAGATGAAACATTGCATCACTGAATAGTAGTAATTCTCAAACAGAAGGTGATATTTTAGTCCCTAAATGTAAAATTTAAAGAGTTAAGAGGTGGAAAACATCATCTTTTTACAGCTGCATCCCAGACAAAAATGAGAGAGATATAGATCTTAGACAAATAAAAATTTGCCCACGGAGGTTGCTGAGTCTCCTTCTCTGGAGATACTCAGGGCCCGCCTGGATGCCTACCTGGGCAACCTGCTCTAGGGAACCTGCTTTGGCAGGGGGGTTGGACTGGATGATCTCTTGAGGTCCCTTCCAACCCCTACAATTCTGTGATTCTGTGAAAACAAAAAGGAAGACCAGACAAAACCGCACACATATCCAGTGAATGCTCTGACACTCTAGCTGAAGGCATATTCTAAAGTCAGGTGATTGTCTGACACAGATAATACCCTCTCAGAGTAGCAGCGGGAAATAGGACTGATAGCAGTAAAACTATTGGTAATCCCTTTGCCTGGCTTTGTGGAAAAACCTAGAATATGACCACTGAAGCATAAATCAGACAAGACTGGGGAAATATGTTGGTCTTGTCCCATTTTCTCTGTAGAGAAATAAGGCTTTATGTACTTGCATTGGGGACTTGGACAAAAGAATTCTGTGACACCTTTGAAAAAGTTCAGCTACAAGACACTCATTTATTATCACGTCTGAAGCTTGAAGTATTTTATATCTCCTCCAAACCCTTTTAGATAAGCAAAAAAATTTCTGTAAGGTTCATCAGATGATTTCTTATTTATCTTAATCTCTCTTTCCTGTTAGTATCATAATATTCGTGACAAAACCTTCATTGATATTCATTGTTGCCTCTGGTTTAGAGTAGGAAAGGAGCCCAGAAAAATTGACATGTGATAAGTAACTCAGAATTGCTTACCAGAAACATCTGGATTTTATTTTTTTTTTTGTCTTGTTTTGATACTCATGTATTTTGCAGCAAAAGTAGAATATACCTTCTCTTACATTCTTGTATTTTAGGTTTCTTTGTATTGGTTAAAGCAGTTACTTATTTTCCCCTTGTGAAATGAAAGTTCTAACACAACAATTTATAGATGATGAAATTTTAAAGGATTAGGAGAACAATTGAAAAATATTGTTCTTGATAAGACTTCATTGAAGCTGACTGAAATGCCTAGGGAAAAATTAACAAAAATTTCAATATTGAATTCTCACCAATCTTTGTAATAAGTGTTTTTGTTGTTGTTGTTGTTTGTTTTGTTTTTAATTTCTGATGAAGTCTGAGATGTTACAAAAAAATCTTTATAAGGTCTATGTAAAAAAAAAACAAAAACATATTTTTATTTTGAATAATTTCACCAGACTCTAGAACACTCCTTAATTTTGCCATTTAGAATATTGTGACACAATATACTAGAAGCACATATATTGTAAGCATTAATGACAATGTAATCTGAAGACTAAGGATGTACAGAAATAAATACATAGAAATTAAAATCTACCAATGAAGTATATTTAGTTTCTGGAACTCTATTCATTATATCTATTCATGAGTTCCTGAAATTAAGGATTAAAAATTGTCTTCCTTCTTTGGGAAAGGCTTTAGAAGAAATATTTCTAATTTTTAAATCTATTAATCTTTTTGAAGAGTTTGTAATCATTATCATTCAGTTACATTCATTATAGTAAACAAAACAAAACAAAACAAAACGTCTTAGTCAAGTACAAGAAGAATACAAGGAATAGAAGGGTATGTAGGACAAGATCCGGGTTTATTTCTTTTGAAGTCAATGAAAAATATGTTTAATGAATAAATGAAAGTAAAATGCTAAAAAAAAATACTTCCTTGCTATAATAGATTTAGCTTGGGAAAAAAAATATCATCATCACACTAAAGATCATCTAGGCCAAACATTAAAATAAAAATGGATTTTTACCTCACTGTCTACCTCACTACATGATCTTTCAAGCCATCAAATTTCTCAACAAAATCAACAATAATTGTTATAAGGATAGTTATGATCCTGTTGTCTTCATTTTTACTTGTCTCATAAGTTAATTTCTTCTTTCCTAAATATTAAAATTCTTAAAAATTCACTTAAAATTCTACTTTGCAAATGAAAGTTTTATTACATCCTTTCACATTTTTCAATATAATCAGAAAGACAATTTTAGTGTTTACATTATTCTATGACTGTTTGTAACCTTTCTAAATTCTGCCCTTTATTGCAACAAAAGAAAGTTAGCTAAGGCTCTTCATATGGTTTAATAACTTTCCTGATGACAAATCAGTCAGACAGAGACTTGATTATGGTGTGAGAGTTGTTTTACTTCTATATAGATCTAACAGGAGTAGGAAGACTGAATAACTTATTTTTACTGTCAGTAGCATGAAAAGATTAGATATCTCAATAATAAAAAATAATGTGCTGTTTATATGATTTTGGAAGGGTTGCATTTTGATATTTAAAGCAGAACGCATCCTGGAGATAAAGGTACATGTGTTCCTATTATTTTACTCAGTATTTCTGTCAGTTTCAGTGATTACCTAGATAACAGGAAAAAGTTTAGGTAACAAAAAATTACACCAAACTTTGAATTTTTCTTAAAATGTGTGCAGATTTCGAAGTGCAGTTGACTGAGGTAGGTGGTGGATAATGAAGCTTAGTTATTTCAGAATTTTACCTCCAGATAAATTCTATTTCTTTTCTAAAAATTCCAGTCTGTAACAATGTACTTTCATTTCTTTACAATATTTCATCATTTTGTTCTGCTTGCACACATTATTCTACTTTGAGCTGTCTTTGTCTAAACAACTCTGCCCTGCCTGAGATGATCACCAGTCAAAGCAGCGCTTGTATAAATGGTTCCATTTTGACATATTGTGAATAGACTCTGAAAATATCAGGGTTGCAAATGACAGTCAGTGCATTTGAGTGGTTTGTGCCAATAGATGCATGTGGAGGTAATTATAGTAGGTGTTAAAATCTGTTCATGGATAAGCCTCTGGTTTTTCTCTGGAATGTTTACATATTCTAGCAAATGTCTCCATTCATTTTTCTCCAAAGCATAGAATAAATGTTTGAAGATTACCCTAAAAAAAAGTGAATAATCTTGACCAGTACTTGCTTCTGTAGGTCTTACTTTTTTTTTTTCTTTTTTTAATCTGATTAATTCAATACATGTATTTAAAAAGCAAATATTTGAAAACTATACGAATGTGCTGTTTTTTGCTAGTATTCTTAGACATCCAAAAAGTCAGGATGTAAAGTCTGGGATTTTTTCTAAATTGAAATCTGTATGAAAGTTCTCCTTGTAAGATCCAAAATCTCAAAAAGTGTTTAGGGCATTCTAAGTAATAGATATTGCACCTCTCATTTTTCATGTGGCATACTAAAATACAACTCTATTAAATTGCAAACTGTCTCCCAAATTCATAGCTAGTTAACTCCCAATGATACATCCAGCTGCCAACATCGAGGGTGAATTTTGCAAGTGAGCTGAGATTTCAAAAATATATATATATATATTTTTATATACTATTACTTATCGTCTAGATGTAATAAAAATAATTAAGTAAAACCCTGGTTTACAGATAGTGAGGGAAAAAATAGAGTACTGAAATGCCAAGCAGAAACCAGTGAACAATTTCTGTTAGGAAATTAATAAAAAGTTTATACTTTTCACTCTTATTTATCCTGTACAATGCATTTATCCCATTCCCTAAAATAACTAGCAAAATGTAAGTGAACAAAAAAAATTTACTGACCCTGAATTTATGTTGAAATAAAAATTGAGTTTAATTTTAGATTTATTCCATTTTCTGAAGAGAAAAGTAAATCTTTTTACAAGATCAAAGTCCTGATTCCCATCTTCCTTATGCAAGCCAAAGATAATTCTACAGGTGTTAATAGGTATGGAGGTGGTAAGAGAGTAAAAACAAATCCCATATCTCCTACATATTTTTGTGAGATTATGTATATTATTTTCTTTGGACTTTGCCATTTTAATTTTGTTCCTCCCACTAGCTGAGTTATGCATGGAATTGAATGTGAGGTCCATTTATTTCACAGTTGATAATTTTCTGTGACTAGCTGCCCAAGAAAAATATTCAGAAGTAATCTCAATTGACTTCTGGCAATCAGAGCAGAAAAAAAAAAAAAAAAAAAAAAAAAAAGTGCTAGAAGTACCAGATAGAACATGAGATATCAGCAGAAGATATAATCAGGTCATCTTCCCCAAACTTTAAAGTTAATTTTTATTGTAGCTACTTTTTTACCCCTTGTCCTCTCTCACTGAAGTGCAGCTGCTTTTTTCTTTAATGACTGATCTAAACACAGCTATTTCTGATTTGTACAAGTGCTGTCTGCCTTTTGCTGTATTTAATACTATATATTTACTTTTATATGTATATATATGGCTTGTTATTACCACAGAACTTCTGCTTCCAACCAATTAAAACAAATAAATAAATAAATAAAGCCACAAGACTTTGGTCTTGTTCTTTCTCATTTGAGAATGCATGCTACATGCAATGTTTAATGTTTTCATACTGTTCTGATTCATACATGTCTTACCAATGCTATTAATTTAATCCATAAATGATTTTTTTAAAATCTTAGTTACTCATTTAAATTGTGTGACTACACTTCTTGTGTTCACTAAAACACCCCTGTTTAAAAAAGGAAGAGAAACTTAATTACATATGTTGCACTGCATCTGTAGTGTCTCAGTTAAGCCTAACCAAACAGGGGCTGAGGGCTTTTTGGAAATACATTTACCTAAACAATATATCTTGGAGGTAAAATGCTATTTCAGCATCAGACAAGGAGGTTTTAATTATTCAAGAAGTAGAACAGCCTTTTAAATACAATGGTGAGAGCAAAGAATTAAACAGGTTTTAGGATGCAACTTGATAAATTCATGGAAAACACAACATATAAGTTAAAAGGAAAATTCCTGAAGATGAGTTATGTTTAGGAAATTTCCCTTGTTTTGTTACACTCTGAATCATTCTTAACTGATCTACACTGATGAACTATTAGACCTATTCTGCAAAGTTTTTACTGCTTGCTTTCTGGTGAAAAACAGAATATTCCTTTTCTTGATCCACAGTGAGATTTCTAGGATTTAGTGTTTTTTGTTTGGTTGGTTTTGTTTTGTTTTGTTTTGTTTTGTTTCTTTTCTCAGGTATTCACCATTAATTACATCAATAAATGTGTACCAATGTTTCTAAAGGGGAATAACTCTCATTAAGCTTCTCATAACCAGCTCCCAAATGCAAATTTGAAACTAATACCAAACTTACAGAGTCAAAACAGACTTTTTTCCCCTTGTCATACAGTAGTCATAGATAAGGTCTTTTTCCATCCTTTGGACATAAAGGATAGACCTTTTCCTGTTTCATCTGGAAGTTTTACTTAAGTACTAGTATATAGGACAATGCAATTGCTTTTTTATTATTATTATTATTATTCTCTTTTCTATTGCACTTGTGCCTTTTATAGGCTTTTTTTTATATGTTGGCTCTTTTTGTCTTAGATATCAACTCTGGTATTAAGTAGAATGAACTTAAGCTGTTCTTAATGTTGGGCATATTACATCAAAAATATGTTACAAGACAGAAATAACCAAAACCATTTTGACTCTATTTTATCCACTCACTTTTTCCTTGTTATTCCATGTTTATGAACACAAGGTAGTCCATGAAAATTAATGATATGTTAGTGAATGCAAAGGTTCACGGAATGCTGAGAACCTACCAAGTTAATGTTAATGATTATTGTATAAAAGCTTCCAATTTAATTTGAAATGGGACTGCAAAATGGCTCATATGCTGAGATGTCCAGGACAAGAATTTATTTCTCAGTAATGGCAGGATGCCAACCTGCTAATACTTACCAAGGAAATCAATAGCAACTAGATGTATTTAGGTAGGTAAAAAATGTTGTTAATTCAGTTGTAGAAGACAAAACACTAATAATATTTCTTCTTACATTAGGCATTTACTTCAAATAGAAGAATTATAAGGCTTTTTCTAGCATAAATTAAGGCCATTGAATGACGAGTATCAGAAAAATTTCCATCCAATTCCTTTCAAACAATCAGCATTTTCTCCTTAATTTCCTATATGCATCAGCAATACCTTGAAGCACTCAGCAGAAAAATATGATTTGATAACATACCTAAAATTTCAAAGGATTTATTTACAAAATTATTTATTTATTGTTCTATTGTTGGGAAGAATCTTTGTAATCCCTGTAATTTGCTCCACCATGCTACCTCATGGGCTGCAGCGGGACAGACTGCTCCACCATGGTCCTCTCCATGGGTCCCAGGTGAACTTCTCTGGCGCATGGAGCATCTCCTGCTCTCCTTCTTCATTGACCTTGCAGTCTGCTGTGTTGTTCCTCTTACATTTTGTCACTCCACTCTCCCAGCTGCTGTTGGACAGCTTTTTTTTTTTTTTTTTTTTTTTTTTCCCCTTCTTAAATCTGCTGTCACAGAGGTGCAACCATCATTGCTCATTGTTTCAGCTTTGGCCAGTGACAGGACCCTCTTGGAGCCAGCTGGAACTGGCTGAGAGCTGACAATGGACAATGCTCAGAGCAGGCTTTTTCAAAGAGGAATGAGACTTGGTGAACCACTGCCAAGTAAGTCTTTGCCTAATTAATGTTTTATACTAGCCAAGGAGACAACAAGAGGAAATAAATAAATGAAAACTTATTTGGAGAGTGCTCAAGACTAATTTTGTCAATTGTGGTATATTTCAGTTATGCCATAGATATACTGGGAAACTACTGTCCAAAGCTGAATCCAGACCATGAGATACAAGTTCCCTTAATGTCTTTGAGATGCACTTTAGAGAGATTTCTTATAAAGATGTTTCTTCTTGTTCTCTGCCTCTAGCTGGGACTTGGAGCTCTGCAGCAAAGGAAACCTTTGTTAAAGATGATGTAGGAGTTTCAGACACATTGTTTTCACTATTTTCAAATTCATTCAAACTCTTCACTTTACAAAATCTCCCTAGCTACAAAATTCCCACAGCCCATGACTTACTACCTGGAAGTTTTCTTCCTGCTCTCGTGTTATGCCCAGTCATAGTGTTAAGGAGGGAGAACTTTCTGCTGGCAGTGACTAAGGAGTGGATGAGAAATGGTGCTGGGAAGCTGGTGAGCAGCACTGCTGAGTTTTCAGTGGAGCATTTCATGATCAACAGGCTGCTGCGTTAGATTACATCAATAATAAGCGGATCAAACAAAATGTGTTGGGAGAAGATGCCCAATATTTCAGCCACTGGATGTGAAGAGAGTCTATGTACAGTGACTCAGAATGATAAATTTTTGTGGGAAAGGCAGCTTCATGTGAGGAGCAACAATTAACAATCAACAGTAAGTGTGTGAGGGTGCACAGCCCAAGGATCACCCAGATGCCTCTGTTTTTGCCTAGAGACTTTAAAGGGACTTCAGGTGATGAGAAATATTATTTACAAAGGCTAGACCGTTCAATTCAAGTAGTTCTTGAGGTTTGGGCATATAGTTTTAGCTGTATGAATGTTACATAAAGAAATAGTTGTTTTGTTTGTCCTGGTTGAAAAATATAGACATTGCAAATGCAGAAGGAATAGTTACCATGCTGGTTTTTTTTGTTTGTTTGTTTTGTTTTTAAATATGTTATACAGGAAAAAGTTTAGATACTATAGGAAATAGTAAAATTAAACAATCTATATATGTACTATCTAATGGAAGCAAAAATACATCCAATATCTGACTTTTAACATTATACCTTCTTCAACATTTTACTGTGAGCATTTGGAGTAAGTGACAGAGAATGAAATGAATTTTTATACTACAGCCATGTGATTGGAAAGAAGTTCAAGAAAAACAGGAAGGCTTTACTTTCTGTGCAAGATCAGCTGATAACCATGAAAGTTGTTCATCTGTCAGGTTGCTTAGAACTTATAATAGAGAGCTCCCAGTTTCCACAATATTCTATTTTGTCATTTTACTATCCAGAGAAGATAAAGATAAATTTTCCTTATATCAAACGTAAACCATCTTTGCTGCAACTCATTACCTACTTGGTAGGACAAGCATAGTTAATTTTTAACCTATTTATTCCAATGCAAGACTTTAAAAAAAACAACAACAAGATATATAAACATATATAAACATATCATCGTTGACTAGTAAAGTTTTAAATTGGTATAGCACTTAAAATAGTTTACATTTATTGTTATCATTTAAAAAGCTGAAAAACATTTTACTGAATTCATCTAAGATATAATTGTTCTCATCAGCTGAAAAATTAAAACTTTTTTTTTTTTTTTCTTTTTTTTTAATGGGTAAGCTGATCTTCCCCTAAATTAAAGTAAGTGCTTATACTTTTTTTTTTTTCATAAAGCTATTTAAGTGCAGAGCACATACGAATTTTGCTACAGCTACTCCCTATTCATCTCCTTAGTATTTTCTACCTTAACATGTATTTTCCTTCTGTACCATTTGTGACTATTGAAAAAGACAGTGATTTTTCTATCTCTTCTACCATGATCACAGCTTTGCTAAAATTCCTAAAAGTCACTCTTTTCTTAACAATACTTCTTTCAGACAATTTGACTTGGTAAATGGAAAATATTTAATTTATTTATTTATTTATTTTTTTGCCACACAGAATTTAACCACAGGTCCTGCTTCCACAGGACTTAGCTTTTTACCTTTGGAAAAGAAGGATCTGTATGAGATAAATGGAAAGAGAGGAAAGGTAATGATGGAAAAAATGTGTATTTTCACAACTTTGTCTATCTGCAAAATCTTCAAAATTTAGTTCTTCAAGCCTAGACCAGTCCATCATGTAATTGACTTGTATGGTTCCTACAGCTGCAAATGTATAACCCTGGCCACAAAAATCAACAGAATCTGGGCAGCATCTAGTAGAAATTAGCTAACTTTCTAATATACATGTTTTTTTTTTTGTTTGCTTTCATTTTGCCAAGGAAAATGTATTTTAGAAGGGATTTTTCAAGAGTAATGACAGAATTCTGCTGTATATTTTTGCAGGCTTCACTCTATGTTTTTAAGAGCAAATAAATAACCAGAAATAACTAAGCTGATCCTACCTTAATACATGTGGTCAAATAAAGAGCTTTTAGGAATTATTTTTAGTCTATGTTTGTTTGTGAATATATTTCTTAGTCATTTACTATTTCAGTTTTCTCAGGTTTTCTGGGTGGTGGGTTGCTACACATTTATTCCACAAAGTAACAAATGTCATTTGTCTGAGCATAAGAAGGAAGAGGAAAGACAGATTCATGTGGCTGCATGGGCTAGGAATTTATGCCTGGTAGCCTGTGGGGTGTGTCCTTAGCTCTCTCATTGCAGTCCCTGTTGTCACAGGTATGTTCTGCCAGGATAGAACAGAACAAGAGGACAATTCATAGCCCCTCAGGACTCTGAAGGGATATGAAAAATTATAAAGTAGAAAGAAATACTTCCCAAGAGAGAAGCGCTGTCTTTGGGAGCTCTAGGGCAAGTTCTGGTCTGACTCCATTGTTGTGATGGTTTCTGACCATATGACCACAGCAATTCTATAATGGCAACCAGTATGGAGCTCTTGCTAATCGTTTAATTCACAAAGTGTCCCTGTCATTGTGTCCAGTTTGGACACGTCTTTAACATGCTGTTACCGATAGTTACCGATATAAAAATTTAGACTAGGTAGCTACATATTCTTTCCATCAAAGTCAAAATAAATACAGTGACTGAGGTATATTGGCTAATATTATATTAATTAAGTAGATACTTGCACTCCTTAAGAGTCCTCTATGACATTGATATAGGATTAGTTCAAGGCTGAGATTTAAACAAGTGAAAAATGCTAAATACTGCTATCCCTGTTATGTGTTTATCTAGTAGGAGAAATAGGATTATATTGTCTCCAGTATCTTAACATTTGTCAAAATTTGACTTTTCTAAGTTTAATAGAAAAGCACTTTTACTCTGAAAGTCTGTTTTATGTAATAAAGGATGTTTTGGCTATGTATTCCAAAATGCAAAATGAAAGTTTTAAGAATATCAAGCATTCAGTGGAATGTGTCGAGTTTCTGTGAGGCTTATATCATAAACCTAGTTAATACTCATTGCTACCCTAATAATTTAATGAAACTGTCCCAGTAATTAAATGCTTACTTAATTCATAGGAAAAATATAGCAAAGCTATTATTTCGAAATGTTCTACATATGTAAGCTTTTTTGTTAATAAAATCAGGTTTATGTATCTGACTATTTCTTTTTCTCTGAAGTCCTTCAAATTTCACAAACACTGCAGTTTGTGCTTATGTATAGTTTATACATGTAGAAATATAACTGCATACAAAATGCATACACATATATATCCTTTCTTTTCTGCAGGGCAATTTCTCCCAATTTTAAGTGGATGGTCAAAATAGAAATAGAAAATGTCTTTGCTTGGCTTGCACCTGCACACATCAGCTGTGCATGTAAATGAATTAACATTGTAAGTCAGAGAGTTGGCCTGCTATCTAAGTTTATTATACTAATATTCTGGGACATTTTTCTAAATGTGTTATAAAGAATGCTTTTGACTTCCTCTTTGAGGTACTTCAGGTTAAATTTCAACTCTCTCTCAGATATTTTCAGTCATTCTAAGTGGCTTCCAGCTGATGCTTCCAGAATTCTTGGGCAAAACTCCTAGATTTAAGAAACAAACTATTCAGATGCAAAGAGTGTAAAAGTTTGCCTAATACTTTTGAAGCAAAATATCTGGGTAAGAACTAGATAGATTTTGCAACACACTTTACACTAAAAACAAACAAACAAACAAACAAACAAACAAAAACAGTTTAACATAATCCAGACTTGAAGAGGTGCCATACAAAGACATTTGTTAAACCATGTCTGTATTTTATTCTTCTTCAGTTCACTCAGCTTAGGTTGAGTGTTTGTCCATGCTCATTGATGAAACCACAGTGTACAATATGGCCTGCAATTACTGGCCCAAAATTTCAGTGAAATTATGAAGTAACTAATTATGAAGTTACTTGATTGCCTGAATAACGGTAACATTACTTACACCAGGTGAAAACTAGACAAATCAACTTTGTGAAAATTTGCTCTTACCCATCTTTATTTAGATTTAGAATTTGTATAATTTTGATTTCACTCACGCTTAGACCTTTAGATATGAGAAAGAATTAAAAACTAAAGCATTTCTTAAACAGAAAATAAGATGTGAGACGAATGATAATTTAATACAGAAGCTTTTTAGAGACATTGTGATGTAATTAGTTTACATCACAAAATGAAACCATTTTAAAGACTTTAGAGCACTCAGCTTATTTTTAATTATACCTCAAAGAAAAATAGTCTTTCTGTTCCACAGATTGCTAAACCTGGAGGTCCGGGCAACGTGAATTAAAAGAAAATATTTTTTACTAAACTGGAAAAAGCAAGTCTTTCTATCTTCTTTAATAGGTGTGCATCTTCTTTATCTGAATATGCAAAAACTAAGCCAAGGAGCTAATTCCTGTTGTCTAACATCCTTTCAGTTAATAATTCAATCCATTCATTGATAGAAGGTTTACATGGGGATTGCACTTTAATAAAATAAATAAATAAATAAATAATAATAATAATAATAATAATAATAATAATTTCACTGAGGGTAAGTAGTATATTGATTGCTTTAGGGGAAGATGTCCTATACTCACACATAGTGCAGTCAGATCAATGTCCCAAAAGTCATGGCTCTTCAAATCATATTTACTAAACTGAGAATTAACATCAGAAACTCTTCTAGAAACACTATAAAACAGTCTGAAGCCAAACACTACCTTCATCTTGTCAGATCTTTGTAACTCAACTTAATTCAAAAACTGATGTACTAAATTGGACTGAATGTTCAATTAAAACTATACAGAGGGGAAGTAGAGGTCTAGGGAAAGAGTGTGGAAATGTCACTGTACTTCCTGTGAACTACTGCATATCACACCTTGATCACTGTTCCCCTGCTTTCCATGACTTTCTGTGTATCTCTATCTTGTGATATTCATTTCTTTTCTCAACATGAGAGCTCTCTTCTTACTTGTCTCTGGTAAATTCATACACGCTTCTCTTTTGCATACTGTTTTCAGCTCTACTGTATGCTTTCTGATATAAAGGAATGAAAACTGCCAGTAAAAGAAGTGCAAAAGGAATGTGTTGTATACATTTTTACAATGATACATATTTTGATATTTTCTGTTTCTTCCCAATTCCTTTCCAATTAATTTTTGAGCATTTTTTTTTTCCGAAACTGTTGTGGTTTAGCCCGGCTGGCAGCTAAACACCACACAGCCGTTCGCTCACCCTCCCCCCTCCCTCTCCGGGATGGGGGAGAGAAACGGGAAAGTGAAGTCTGTGAGTTGAGATAAAGACAGTTTATTAAGACAGGGAAAATAATAACAATAATAATAATAATAATAATAATAATAATAATAATAATAGTATTAATAGTAATAATGTGTACGAAATAAGTGATGCACAATGCAATTGCTCACCACCCGTTGACCGATGCCCAGCCTATCCCCGAGCAGCCGGCCCCTCCCCTACCCCGGCTAGCCACCCCTATATATTGTTCAGCATGACGTCAGATGGTATGGAATACCCCTTTGGCCACTTTGGGTCAGCTGTCCTGGGTCTGTCCCCTCCCAGCTCCTGCTGCATCCCTAGCCTTCTCGCTAGCAGGACAGAGCGAGAAGCTGAAAAGTCCTTGGCTTGGTGTAAGCACTGCTCTACAACAATTAAAACATCAGCATGTTATCAGCGCTCTTCTCATTCTAATCCAAAACATAGCACCCTGCCAGCTACTAGGAGGAAAATTAACTTTGTCCTGCCTGAAACCAGGACAGAAACGAAGCACAATTGATCAAACCTTTATTGAGTTTCAATAGCTAGTGCAGATCTTATGATTCTTATTTCTCTGCTTCTCTGCTTTTAATTCTTTAGACATTTCATCTCTATCTCAATTTCTCTCATAACTGTTCATAATGAATTATTGTTCTAATTGTCTTGGAAAATGCTGTGTTAACAAATTTGATAAATTTGATAACCATCATATCTGTTTCCAGATCACTTATGAATACATTCAATAGCATAGGTTCCTGTGGATCTCTCCATAATGGTAAAAGCAACCATCTTTTCCAGGCACTTTTTTTTTTTTTAACCATTTAATAATAGATACTGGAAGATTTTCTCTCTAATCCTATGTCATGTTTAAAAGGGGGGCTTTCTCAAAAGTATTTTGCAAAACTGAGTGTTTTGCAAGATTTGCAAACCAATTTCAGACATTATCTTTGTCTAGTTTATCGCCTTTTTTATAGAGAATTGTGCTTCCCAAAAAAACTGTTGACGTCCTACTCTATCATGCTCTTAATCATAGGCTGAACAGTTTGCTGAGTGCAGATATAAGCTTTCCATTTTATAGTTCTCTAAAGCCCTTTTAAAAAATTTGTATTACATTTGCCATTTTCAATTCCTCTGGTACAAAGTCCATTTTAAGTGATAAATTACACGCTATAGTTAACAGTTCAGCACTTTCATATTTCATTTTCCTTAGAACTCTGTGTGAATACCATCTGTTCCTGGAAGTTTGCTGTTATTCATTTTGTCAATTTGTTTGAAAACTCTTTTTACTAACATTTTATCTTAGATAGTTCCTGGGCATTGCCTTCCATTACAAAGAGCTTTCACAGGTGACCTAAGCTCTTGCACAGTGATGTAAGTTCATTCATTTTGGTTTTGTCTTATGGCCTCATTTTACTTAAAGACACCCTTAATGTCGTATTAATCTTTGGCCATACAGAACCTTTGGAAGGCTTCTTGCTTTTGGTGTGTTTGAATACAATATTATGAGGTTAAATATTTTCCTAGAACATCATGTTTCTCAAAGACTTCTTTCAGCTGTTGTAGTACCACTCAATCTACATTTAAATTTGCAGAATTTCATTATTTGTATATGATTTTACTCTCTTAAACATGATTTTTCTCATTTCTAAAGGACTCTATCATTTTATATTTAACCATGCCAACCTTTAGGCTTATTTTATACGAGATTCTTGTATTTAGATAAAAAATATACTTTTGGGCTAAAATTGGTATATAGTTATAACAGCCTCAAGACAAGTATTTTATTTTGTAAGAATTTCATCCTTTTGTCTTCTAGTGTCTATTTGTACATGAATGTTATTTTTGACATTGTGTTAATATATTAGTTTACTTTTTTCTACTTTTTACTTTTTACTTCTACATTTACAGGTTAGCTTTTTATTAATTATGTCTTGTTCCAGGTAAAATGATTGAGACTGGAATCTCTTTATATTTTCTAGTTACTTGTTTTAAGATGAGATCACTTAAGAAGAAATTTCTGAAAAATGTCTGTCATGCATTATGTCTATTCTGACATGAGTCAAAATGAGAGTAAGAGAAGTTGTCTAAGAGGGCTTCATGGTCTCAGTCTTTATGATTTCTCTTAATATGTCACAGACTGGGTCATTATTTTGTCTAGGTAGTCTATCTAGTATTTCTCTATTTGAATCTAAATTTTCACATACAGCACCACGTTCAGTCAGTATTTCTTCATCATTTTTATCCACTAAATACTGAATCAGGGGCCTCCAAGAGTATAAACATAATTTGATATCAGAGGTCTTGAAAGTACTGACACATAACATACCTCAAGGCTAGAAACATAAATCACAAATGATCAATAACTGGTCACTAACAGATTTCAGCCTTGAGGGGGAACTTGTTTCAAGGCATCTGAAAAGGAAAAAATGGTATATGGATTCAGCTTAAAAATAAACAAAAAAACGTGCATAAAGAAAACACAGAGCAGAGAGTAAGAAGTTACAAAAGACAGCCAAATGTATAAGGATGGGAATAAAGCAAAAACTGAGAGAGGAACTGCTACCACACCTTGCTGCCAGCCCACTTAGGCTGTGGGCTCATTGATGTTGCTGCTTATCCACTGCAGGTTCTTTCTCAACTCCAGTTGAAAAAGTGAACATTTATTTACTTATTTACTTATTTTTTGCAATTCTTATTTTGTTACTGTGTTTGCCTGAATATCTTTCTATAGTCGGTCTTGATCTAGTTATCTATACTTATACGTCATGGTTATATAGAACTTGCACTATTTTCTGCTGTTCCTTCTCAGAGTTTTATTCACCTTTAACGCATTTTCTTTGGAGTCAGGTTGCTGACCACTTGTGTACATTACATCATTTAGATCTTTGTATTCTTGCATAGATCTTGTATTTGTTAGGTTTTCTCTTGTCTTTGTTAGGTTTTCTCTTGTCTTTAGTTTAAGTCTATAGGATCATGTTGGGGGTTTTGTCTATTTTAGGTGTCAACAGCATAGCTTTATTTTGATTTAGATAAAGCACGTATTCCTGGAATAGGCTGTATTTATTCCAAACTTGTTCCGTTATTCAATGCTCCTAATCCTTTCCCATACTTGTATTTTGTCTCTGCACATATCAGTGCAAATATTCCAGAGAAACATTTCCCATTCAGTAGCTTACATGTGTTCTTTAGCACCTGCTTTCTCCTGCTAGATATGCATTAATGCAGAAATGCCATGATTAAAATTTCCCAACTAATTTAATGTTACCTTTTCAATTAGCAAAAGTCACTATATTGGCACACATACATATGCCTTTCAGAATGATATATCTTTCTTCTTAATATCAAGGATACCCTGAAGAGGCATCCATACCACTGGAATGCATAGGCATTGCCTATGGGAAGTAACCCACTGGAAAATGAAATGTTAGGCAGGATGTACTGCAGTTGAGCTATCCAAGGGATGGATTTGTAATGTAGGGTAGTTTTGACATCCTAGTTCTCAGGTAACTCTTCCTTATAGTTAAGAACCACTCCACAGTAACTTCAAACCACATATTCACTCCAGATTACAGCATATTTTCCTAGTAAAACTGGAAATAAGCAACTAATACCTTGTGGTGATTTCACACCAATAGCCAACTAAATTCCACCACAACACTTTCTCACTTCTTCTCAAAGGAGGAGGAGGGGGGAGAACTATGGTGGAAAGAAAATGCGCACAGGTTGAGATATGGACAATTCAATTATAGGAAAAAGAAAGAGAAGAAAAAAAAAAAAAAAGAAAAAAAAAGAGCAAGGGCCAAGTGGAAGCAAAAAGAGAGAAAAAAAATATTTACTTGCCATCAGCAAGTGATGTTTGGCTATGTCTGGGGAAGCAGGGCCTCAATATGCACAGTGGTCATTCAGGAGGACAGGTGTTTTCATAACGTCAAATATACATTTTCAGAAGTGAACTGTTTTATATATATATATTTTTTTCTCTAAGAGAGGTGGGTCCATGTTGTTTGCAAAATGTCATCCCATTAAAGTCTTACAACTGTGCTGAGAGTCAAAGTAAATGGAATATTGTCCCTAACAATATTAAAAAATAAAAATAAAAATAAAAAAAATCTTGGATTTGAAAGAGGAAGAAAGAAACTATTGTTAGGACAATGAAATTGGATTGCACAGTAAAATGTACTCTTCTGTTTGTTACCTAATAGGGTGCCCGAGTAAATGCTGGTAAAATGTATTTATTCCAAACATTACTGTTAACAGTTCATTGTGTAACCGAAAATAGCTTTCCTTAGCAGGTGATATGGTACCCAATGTAAATTCAAACAGTTCATCTGATATAACCCGTGATGGATTCAAAGACATCACTCAAAACATTGAGTCACAGAACCACAGAATATCTTGAGCTGGAAGAGCCCCACAAGGATCACTGAGTCCAACTCCTGTCTCAGCCTAAATTCAGACCCAATATCTGAGAGCCTTGTCAAAGTGGTTCTTGAACTCCAGCAGGCTTGGCATTGTGACCACTGCCCCCAGGAAGCCCACTCCAGGTCCCACGCACTCCCTCAGTGAAGAGCTCCCCTGTGACATCCAGCCTGAACCTGCCCTGGTGTGGCTCCATGCCATTGAACTGTCGTGCCGAATCTATGTATAAGAAAGATTAGAAATGTCTTAGGTGAAAGCAAACAAGCTGCATTTGACAGTCATGCTTAGCTGATTTATATCCATGAGTTTTCAGGCTTTGGCACTGCATCAATCAAGAGCATATGCTTCCTCATTAAAGGTAAGTCAACAATTAAAGTGAACCAGTACATCATGTAAGCTTGTATTACACAGTTACATGTAGCCTGAAGTTGAAATATACAAGATGCAAAAGACTTCATAAAATGATTAGAAGCCAGGAAAGCAACACCACCACATGAAAAATAATTTACTATTTTTTGATATATACTTACATAATTACTAGCTAATTTGGACATTCTTTTTTCAATCTGAATAGAATGCAGTTGTGGCCATAGGCACATCATTCTAATATTTCTATGGCAGCAGTATCTAATCCAAAATTGTGTACACCTCTATGCTGATATTACTTAATGTATGAAAAACTACATTTTGTAATCTAAACCCCTTCAACTAAATTTATCTAAATATGAGTAAGACAGACAAACCAACCTCATCATGTTATTATTTTCCTATCAGTATAAATAGGGTTTATTGCTATTGTTTTATTATTATTATTATTATTATTATTATTATTATTTATTTGTTTGGAAAAATATATTAACTTGGCTTATAATATCAGAGCTGCAGAGTATTTTCTTCTGAGAATTTATGGTATGTCACACAGTGTAGAAACTCCTTACATAGCACTTTGCCAGGCTACATAATTTAAATATAACTTTTGTTTTCCATAGAGGTTCTTTATCCAAAAAATACTGCAGCAAGTATCACATGCTGCAAAGAGAGGCGAATTGTAGATTTTCCTGGAAATATACGTGTTTATAAGGCATCCTCAAGATGTGTATGTCTTAAAAGTTATAAGCTAACTATAGTTTTGAAACTCCACCAGGTCTATTGGACGGAATACTTTGAGACAGTTCTGACAAGCAGCTGAATCTTTTCTTTGTTGAAAATACATGCTGAAATGGAGTCACTTTATCAGGTCCCATGGTGTTAATATATGTAGGTAGTGAAATCCCTCAAATATACTGAGACACTAGAACACTGTTAGGTCTGTTTAGGTCAAAACTGTCTGCATACCTTTACTAGACACTAGAAGCAGATCCGTTATTTATAAGCATTGATTCTGTTGGTTCATAGAATCACAGGATCATATACTCATAGATTGATTGTCAAGGTAATCGGCTCAGGGTCAGACGCATTCTGTAGTAGATCACAGCATTAAGGGGCTTCCCTTCATCAAGGCCCCTTTGAGGCAGCCAAGTGAGCTGCCAGGACCCCACAGCCCTTGCGAGGGCTGCTGAGGTGTCTTGAGCAGAGCCAGGAGTGCTCCTACTCTGTCGTAAAAAGGAAGCCCCTAGAGAGCAGGAGTGGGCAGGAGCTGGCGAACAGGACGGACAAACAGGGCATGGTGCATCAGCTAGGGCGTGGCGCAGCAGTTTGTGAGACAGTGCACACAGGGAGGGCAAGCAAAGAGGGTGCTGAATCTTGGCCAGGTCATCCCAAGAGCAATGGTATCCACCCGGCAGAAGGCCATGGCCTCATGGAGCTTAGCACCCACCACAGCCAATGCAGCCTCCCAGGAAGAGTTCCAGGTGGAACATGCTGCCACCCCGGTTTGAGGCTGCCAGGTGTCCCCTACTCTTATGCCAGTACAGGATGGCAGCAGAGAGCACAGCTGTGGGAGGTGTGCCCAGGTTGAAGAACTGCTTCACCTGGTGGCAGAGCTTTGGGAGGAGGTGGGCAGGCTGAGGAGCATCAGGGAGTCAGAGAACGAGATTGACTGGTAGGGTAGGGTTCTGCCATCCCTGAGGTGGGCTCATCAGCCAGCCACAGTGACTGTGCAAGAAACGAAGGTTTCCTGACCCACTTGCTGCCAGGCAGAGGGAAGGGATGCTGCCAGGCAGAGTGGAAGCAGGTTCCTGTTTGGTGCAGCAGGCAAATCCCCCTGCTGCCTACATCACCTTCCCAGGTGCCCCTACGCAACAGGTATGAGGCTCTGAAACTTGATGGGAAAGCAAATGATGATGTGGATAAAGGTCTGTCCACAGTGGGGAAGTTACCCAGGGCAAGTCAACCTATGCACTGCATCACAAAAAGCCCCATCAAGAAATAAGGGTTATAGTTATAGGGGATTCCCTTCTGAAGGTAAAAGAGGGCCCAATTTTTGTCCAGACCTGACCCATACAGAAGTCTGCTGTCTTGCTGGAGCATGGTAAGAGACATTGCTTGCAAAGTCACCCACCTGGTACATCCCTCTGGTTATTAGCCTTTATTATTTTATTTTATTTTATTTTATTTTATTTTATTATTTTATTTTATTTTATTTTATTTTATTTTATTATTTTATTTTATTTCATTTTATTATTTTATTTTATTTTATTTTATTTTATTTTAATTTTTTTATGTTGGCACTGATGAAATGGCAAACGGAAGTCCAAGAGTGATCAAAAGGGACTTTAGGGCTTTGGGGCAATTGGCTGAAGGATCAGGTGCACAGGTAGTATTTTCCTCCATCCTTCCAGTAGCAGGGATCAATACTGAAAGGCACAGGCAGACCCAGCTGATCAATACGTAGCTCCGAGGCTGATGCCACCGACAGTTTTGGGTTTCCTGATCATGGGAAGGTCTACACAACACCGGGCCTACTGACTCCTGATGGGGAGCACCTTTCTCTGAGTGGGAAAAGGATTTTTGCCCAGGAGTTATCAGGGCTGATTGACAGGGCTTTAAACTAGATTTGAAGGGCGAAAGGGACAAAACCAGACCCACCAGTGATAAGCTATGGGACTGCACACCAGTTTTTGAGGAACTGCATGCTAGTGAGGCCCTTCAGTCTACCCCACAAGGGTCTGAGTTGAATGAAAGACATCTGAAGTGTTTCTATACATACACGCAGCATGAGAACTAAGCATTTCAGCTCCCTGAAATGCTTGCATACTAATGCATGTAGTATGGGAAACAAACAGGAAGAACTGGAGATTCACGTGTGGTTGCAAGGCTATGATCTCATTGCAATCACAGAGACACGGTGGGATAGCTCACATGACTGGAATGCTGTCATGGAAGGCTACGTGCTTTTTAGAAAAGACCGGCCAGGAAGGTGAGGTGGTGGAGTTGCTCTTTATGTGAGAGAGCAACTGGAGCTCTGCCTAGGGGGTGGATGAAGAGCAAGTTGAGAGCTTATGGGCAAGGATTAAAGGGCAGGCTACCACAGCCGATACTGTCATGGGTGTTTGCTACAGGCCACTTGAACAGGAAGAAGAGGTAGATGAAGTCTTCTTCAGACAGCTTGAAGTAGCCTCTCAGTCAAATGCCCTGGTTCTCATGGGGGACTTCAACCACCCTGATATCTGCCGGGAAGACCACACAGCTAGGCACAAACAGTCCAGGAGGTTCCTGGAGTCCATTGATGAAAATTTTTTGGCACAGGTGGTGGAGAAGCCAACAAGGAGAAGTGTGCTGCTGGACCTTGAATAAACAAATGAGGAAGGACTAGTTGGAGATGTGAGGATCGGGGGCATCCTTGGCTGCAGTGACCATAATATGGTGGAGTTCAGGATCTTGCGAGGAAGAAGCAGGGCAAAAAGTAGGATTGCAACCCTGGACTTCAGGAGAGCAAACTTTGGCCTCTTCAGGGATGTACTTGAAAGAATCCCATGGGTTAGGGCCCTGGAAGGAAGGGGGTCCAAGGCAGCTGGTCAGTATTCAAGCATCACTTCCTCCAAGCTCAAGATCAGTGCATCCCTATGAGTAACAAGGCAAGCAAAGGGAGCAGGAGACCTGCATGGATGAGCAGGGAGCTCCTGGCAAAGCTCAGACAGAAGAAGGAAGTTTTACAGCGTGTGGAAAAAGGGACAGGCCACTTGGGAGGAATACAGGGACACTGTCAGAATATGCAGGGATGTGACAAGGAAGGCCAAGGCCCATATGGAATTAGATCTGGCAAGGAATGTCAAAGGCAACAAGAAGGGCTTCTTCAAATACAGCAGTAGCCAGAGGAAGACTGGGGAAAATGTGGGCCCCCTGCTGAATGGGGCGGGTGCCCTGGTGACAAAGGATATGGAGAAGGCAGAATTGCTGAATGTTTTTTTTTGCTTCAGTCTTTACTGCTAAGATCAGCCCTCAGGAATCTGGAGACAAGAGAGGAAGTCCCAAGAAGGGAGGACTTTCTCTTGGTCGAAGAGAATCGGGTCAGAGATCATCGAAGCAAAATTGACAGCCACAAATCCATGGGCCTCGATGGAATGCACCCATGGGTGCTGAGGGAACTGGCCCATGTTATTGCTAGGCCACTCTCCATCATCTTTGAAAGGTTATGGAGAACAGAGGAGGTGCCTGAGGACTGGAAGACAGCCAATGCCATGCCAGTCTTCAAAAAGAGCAAGAAGGAGGACCCAGGCAACTACAGGCCAGTCAGCCTCACCTCCATCCTTGAAAAGGTGATGGAACATCTCATCCTGAAGGTCATCTCTAAGCATGCGGAGGATAAGAAGGTGATCAGGAATAGTCATCATGTATTCATCAAGGGGAAATCATGCTTAACCTATCTGATATCCTATGATGAGATGACTAGCTGTGTAGAGGAGGGGAGAGCAGTGGATGGTGTCTACCTTGACTTCAGAAAGGCTTTTGACACTGTCCCCCATAACATCCTCATAGACAAGCTCAGGAAGTGTGGGCTAGATGAGTGGACAGTGAGGTGGATTAATAATTGGCTGGATGGCTGAGTTCAGAGGGTTGTGCTCAGTGGTGCAGAATCTAGTTGGAGGCCTGCAGCTAGAGGTGTCCCCCAGGGGTCAGTACTGGGTCCAGTGTTGTGCAACCTATTTATCCCAGTATCCATTTATTCTGAAAAAAAATAATCTTTATTTTCTTCTTTTTAGCACTGTCTTATCTTTAAGTTTAAGCTCCTGATATCCAAATACTTTGGGATTTGGGAATAAGTTGTCCAGAAATGTCTTCTGTTTTGGAGGAAAAGTGAAAAATACATCATTTTAAATACTCAAAATATTTTAAAGTAGATAATGGTGCTAAACAGGGACAAAGGTATTGACTGAGTGCTTAGGAAAGTATCTGATCTAATTGGCAATGTTAATATGCAGCACATACAGCATGAGATAAACTTTCAAGGGTGATTTTGACACATAATACTTTCTAACAGAAAGAGCAGGAAAAAGTCATAGGTAAGCAGCATATGGGAATAGTAGACAATACAGAGAATAGTAGAGGTAGATTCTTATTCACTCTGAAAAAGTCAAGTATTCTTCTAGAATTAAAAAATAAAAATACTTACTTGAATTAAGTCTGTCTTGCTGGCTATTTCCCACTTTAGTGGGAGTTTCCAGGCATCTTTTAGTCGTAAAAGAGTTAATTGTTTCATGTTATAACTCTCTATTGCCACACAGTCTTGTTATTTTTGTTTTTTGTGCTGCCTATTTTCAATTCCTTGCTCTTCTTGTTTATTGTTCCAGTCTAGCATTGAAAGTTGTGTAGAAGCATTCAAACTGAAGTTGGAAGAAAGCTCATTAGCAGTGAGTAGCACTCCTGGTTTAAAACAAACACTGTTTGTGTATAGCTGCTGCAAAAGCAAGGTTTTCTTAATTCATTGTAGCCAATAATTTCCAGATCATTATCCTACTAATTCCTTATTTTTTTAGTTGATAGTACTTGTTAACAAGGTCAGCATTTCATGAATCCATATGTAGTTGTTAAAAACTGTTAGATCTCATAGTAGATGCCTATGTTCTTCCACATGTCTAAGCTCTCATTATAGTCAATGAATTTAAAGTCTGCAGCATGGTTCACTTCACCATAAATAGACAGTTAGGTTTGGTCAGCTGAATGCAATAAAACAATATGTATACAGCATCAGCTGTATACTCCATTGCACATAACAGGAACTAGACCACATAGAGACACACAGGCAGCAGTTTAAGTATCTAAAGAGAGTCATTTAATGCCCTCCAAAATACCCTTGGGAACCCAAGCCTACAACGTGACCCTGACAGATGTGACCCAGAAACCTGCACGAGGCCTCTGCCCTTCTGTGGTGGTAGGTGGAGCTAGGGAAGACAAGCAAAGATTCCTGAATGCCACTTCTGCATGGAAATACATGTAAATATCTTCATTTGTGATCTGTATTCCTTCGAGACCTAATAATTAGCTTCCAGTACCTCTAGGTGCCTTATAGTCTCTCCTCTTGTTTCCACATGACATCCCAGAAACACACGAAACATCTATTGAGTATCTAGCTACTCTACTACCTCCACATAAATGTCTCAAACACTTAAGAACGGGATATCTACATTCAGGCAACTGAATCCCACCCTAAATGTCCATGCCCAAACACAGTGCCATTCTTAGGTGCCAATTCCCTTTCTGTATTGTGGTAGCACGGTGTTATTTTCTGATTTTCAATAATACAGTTGAAGAATTTTTGAAGGAACTGCTTGTTGGAGAAGTACCTTCATCTTCAATATGTATATAACTATATGTATATATTAAATGACACTTTGCTTATTTGTTCTTCCTGTTATCTAGGTTTGGTTTTCAAAAATCCACCAAAAATGGAATCAAAAGTGATTATGTTACCATTTTCTTAGGTATTTTTTTTTCTCAGAGTATTCTCAGAAATTTTATTCTCAGAATTTTCTCAGAATATTCACAAATATTCTTGGAAAAAAAAAATCAATTTTTAAAAGAAATCAATAAAAATAGTGTGTAAACACTCTTCAAGTAAGCATTTATAACATAGCCATTTCTCCAGCCTGTCAAAGTTCTTCTGGATTGCAGCATGACCCTCAGGTGTATCATCCATTCCTCACAATTTTGTGTCATCAGCACAGTTGCTGAGTGTGCATTCTTCTTCATCATTCAGATCGTTAATGAAGATGTTAAACAGGATTGGGCCCAGTGCTGACCATGCAGAGTACACCACTAGTTACTGACCTCCAACTAGACTTTGTGCCACTTATCACCACTGTTCACCACTGATCACTGGAATGTCTTAGCCTTTTAGCCATTTGTCTCGCCACCTCACTATCTGCTCATCCAACCCCAACATCAACAGTTTGTCCATGGGAATCTTATGGGAGACAATGCCAAATGCCTTTGAAATCCAGACAGACAATATCCACTGTTCTCTCCTCATCTACCAGGCTGATAATTTAATCATAAAATGTTATCAAGTTAGTCAAGCATGATTTACATTTGTGAAACCATGCTGACTAATGATTTTTTGTTCGTGTGCCTTGAAATGGCTCCCAGGATTAGTATAACGACTAAGGGACTGGAGCATCTCTCCTATGAGGAAAGACTAGAATTGGGACTGTTCAGCCTGGAGAAGAAAAGGTTCTGAGTTAATCTTGCCAATCTCTATAAATACATGAAGGAAAGCTGCGAAGAAGACATAGCAAGGCTCTTTTAAGTGAAGTCATCCTTACTGTGAAGGTGAGTGAGCACTGGCACAAGTTGCCCACACAGTTTGTGGAATCTCCCTCCCTGGAGATCTTCAAAAGCTGGGGCATTGTCCTGGCCAACCTGCTGTAGGTGTCCCTGCTTAAGTGGTGGGGTGTGACCAGATGACCTCCAGAGGTCCCTTGTCAGCCTCAACCATTTGCTAATTCTGTAATGTCAAGACAGAACTCCAATGCTTTTGGATAATATTTTTCCCTTTAGCTACTCAAGAGTGAAACAAATAAGCACAAGTACAAACAGTAACCAAAATAAAATATCAACTTAATTTCAGGTCTCCAGCTAGGATAAAATATATATATATATATATATATATATATATATATATATATATATATATCTTGGCTTATCCAAATCCATGAAGCTGCATTGCAGATATTTGGATACATCTGGCATGATGTGGCTCTGCAGGAGTGAAAGTTCCTGGAGTTTTTCCTGTTTATTCTGCCAGCATTCCTCTAGGAATAGTGGTGATAGGACACAGTAGAGCATGGGCTCTTAAACAGACTGCAGTATTTGTGCATAAAAGAAATATGTAGACTTTTCAGGCTACATAAACACTAGCTCTGCTTCTAGATAACATGCAAGCTCTGTTAAAAAAAAAAAAAAAAAAGAGTGCTCCAAAGAACTTTACATGATACAGTACAAGAGTTGTGTATTTGTATTATTATGATTTCAAATCACATTTGAAATCATAAGTCTTACTGTTTAATGGATTTCAGTCTAGATGAAGAAACTAAACAAAGGTACATCTAATCATCTCTTTAAGAAAACAATACAGAAAGACAATAAACTAGTTTATGAATGGTTCTAAAGCCAATGACTCTTGAAATTAAGTGGTACACAAATACTAAGATCCCAAAGAAAACCATTCTCTGCAAATTAGGCTTGGGGCAGAGTGGCTAGAAGACTGTGAAGAGAAAAAGGACCTGGGAGTGTTGATCGATGCTCAGCTGAACGTGAGCAAACAGTGTGCCCAGGTGGCCAAGAAGGCCAACAGCATCCTGGCTTGTATTAGAAATAGTGTAGCCAGCAGGAGAAGGGAGGTGATCGTTCCCCTGTACTGAGCTCTGGTGAGGCCGCACCTCGAGTACTGTGTTCAGTTTTGCGCCCCTCACTACAAGAAAGACATCGAGGCCCCGGAGCATGTCCAGAGAAGGGCAACAAAACTGGTGAGGGGTCTGGAGCACAAGTCTTATGAGGAGCAGCTGAGGGAGCTGGGATTGTTTAGTCTGGAGAAGAGGAGGCTCAGGGGAGACCTCATTGCACTCTACAACTTCCTGAAGGGAGTCTGTGATGAGGATGGGATCGGCCTCTTCTCCCAGATAACTAATGATAGGACTCGAGGAAATGGTCGTAAGTTGTGCCAGGGGAGATTTAGATTAGATATCAGTAAAAACTTTTTCTCTCAAAGAGTGGCCAGGCACTGGAACGGTCTGCCCACGGAAGTGGTGGAGTCATTTTTATAGGGAAACACCTTCACAATTTCCAATTTTAGTTTTGCTAATTTCCAAAATATGACCACCGAAACTGCTAAAACAGCTTCTTTATTAGTAAATAAAATAAAAATAAGGACATCTTATAGGGAAGGTTGGTGACAAATGGCATGGAAAAGGCTGACATTCTAAGCTCCTTCTTTCCCTCATTCTTTACTGGTAAGTCCAACCTTCAGCAGTCACAGGTTTCTGAGACCAGAGGAAAAGTAAGAAAGGCCCCTGGTCAAGTAGGATCTGGTCAGGAAATACGTAAACAGATTGGACAAACACAGTGCCACAGGTCCTGATGGCATGCACACAGAAGTGATGAGGTAGCCAGATGATGTCATTGTGGGGCCACTGTTAGTTATCTTTGAAATATTGTGATGAATGGGAGACATTCCTGAAGAATGCAAGGAAGCCAACATCACTGTTATCATCAAATAGAGCAAGGAGGTGGACCTGGAGAACTACAGGCTGGTCAACCTCATCCCAGTTCCTGGACAGGAAACACATTCTACTGCAAAAACACAACTTTTTTTTCTCACAATTGGGACTTGTCAGTCTCCAAATCAGTTACCCCTTTCGGATATTTTTCATTATTTAAACAAGTAGACTGAATAATGAAACCAGTTAATTGATTACAAATTCTGAGCAACTAATGGAATATAATAGTTAACTTGATCGTGAGTCTACAGTATAGGGTAAGCCAAACATTTTCTGCTGTCATAAGTATTTCAATCCATTCGTTCAAGTGAACTAGACACAAGTACTTCTTTTCACACAGTATAGGGAAAAAATCTAAGGCACTTTCTGAGGTAAAAGATAAATTAGACTATTCAGATGCTCCAGAATTAGACTAAATATGGAAATACTACTAACCAAGGATCAATTGGTTCATTGTTTTATCAGAGACAAAGAGATAAAAGCATTCGTTAGGAAAAAATTAAAATGTCCATAGAGTTGATAAAATTGATTATGAGATGGCTTCTTATTAAAGTGATTCCTTTTAGCCCAATGACATCTTATAAGGTATTAAATAGTTTAGAACTCCTTATGAAACCAGCTTGATATAAAATATTCAACATCCCTCTAGTTCATGCCAAAAATATTCCCCTAAAATTAGAATTGGACATCTTTAAAATAATTGGCAATATCAGCTTTGTACAGGAAAGCAAAAGGGCTGGGAAATTTAATAATACTTTCATTGATCTTTGCATATGAGAGTAATCCTCTTTGGAAATGAGGTTGTTAATGCAGGAATAAGCTTTCTTTTATTTCTGGGTGTGTACAGATTAACAATCATATGTTTCTTCACAAAGTATTTCCTTTAAAAGGGAAACCAATGCACTGCATGTGAGAAAAAAAAAAAAAAAAAAAAAAAAGCTGGTATCTGTTTCAAAAAAAGTTGGATCCATTTGACCACTAAGAGGAATATGCCCATATTTCATATACCTTTTTGATTTATCTTTCTTTTTTAATCCCACTTTTGTGGTTTTACAGGAAAGTTAGTCATAACAAAGTTGGAAATCAGGAAAGAGATGAGAATTTTAAATTCTGGATGAACAAACTGCTCTGGAAAAAAAAAAATCAAATCTTCATTTTAAGATAAAATGCAAGGAAATCTTTGGCATGTTATTTATTCATTTCATTTGATAAATATCTTGGCAGTTCCTACATGAATTTTTGAAGCTGCTTTGCTGGAGATTGACATTTTCTTTTCCAAACAACTAAGCAAACTAAACAAACTAATCAAAAAGAGATTCCAAATAGTATTGAAAAGGCATCAGAGTTTAGTATTTATTTGGGTAGTATCTCCAAACTTATAACTAAGGTTAAAAGGTATATCACTATCTAAAATTGTATATGTTTGTAAATATAAGCATGATTTGTGAACAAAGGATTAATGCATCTTAAGATGGTAAGGGATGTAATTTCATACATACTCACTAAGAAGCCTCATGCAGAAAAATAAGCTCAGAAAGCACATTAGGCTTTTGAATAAGCATTGATTTTGATTACCTTAACATTTCTGGTACTTACTACATAATATTACCAGTGTTTACCATGTACCAAAAGAAAGTTTTCATAGGAGATTATTTTTAGTGGTAATTTCATCTGAGCTGCAAACGTGGAACAAATGATGGAAACAGGGCATAAAGAGCACTGTTCTAAAAGAGGCTCTATTTGCTTTGCTTTACAACTCTGGAAATTGCTAACTATTTCTAAGAATATCAATAGTGTACAATATACGTGTATTTTTTCAGTCAAGGTGAAATCAGCTTTTACATAGCCATATACAAAATTTACATTTAAATTTACATTTACCTCATACTACATTTAAAAGCTTACTTGCAAGGCATATTAGCCAAAAATACCAATGATGCAAGAGGAAGACACATATTTTTTTGTGATCCCAAGTATATATGAGTTGAAATGAATGTTTTTCCCTGTAGAACATTTTTTTGGTGATGAATTAGCAAAATAATACAGCATGTCAAAGTATACATTCTTTTGTAGTGGAGTCTAAACTAGTCTTTAATCTTAGCTCCTGGAGAGCTCTAATTTACTGTCTGTAATTTGGACAACAGTATTCCAGTCAATAATTCTGGTGTGGAATCAAACTTGCACCTAGCAAGGTGAAAGACTGAAGGAAATGCAAAAACAACCCAACCCAAACTACAACAACGTACTATGGATACTGGAGAAAAGACCCCAAATCCTCACTTCAAATGAGGTGAAGTTCATATAAGAGATCTAAAGCTAATTAAGCTGATTTCCTTACCGCCCCACCCCACCCCCCCAAAAAAATAAAATAAAATAGAATAAAATAAAATAAAAAAATGTTTGTACTAGAGAAAGCATTGATAGAAGAGGCAAGGGTCTCACACTGCCTGTGATTTAGTCAGTGACTTGGCATTTGAAGCTCATTATTCTCATTGCAAACTTATTTTTGGAACTTTAAACAGCCAGTTCTTATAGAGATTGAAGCAGTTGTTTGCGTAACAAAATGGGGACACAATATTTGAAGAAAAAAAAAAAATCTTAGAATCATAGAATCATTGAATGGTTTGGGTTGGAAGGGTCCTTAATGATCATCCAGTTCCACCCCTTCACACCCCTCACACCCCCCACCCTGAGCAGGGACACCTTCCATTAGACCAGCCCCATTCAACTTGGCCTTAAACACTTTCAGGGATGGGTCATCCACAGCTTCTCTAGGCAACATATTCCAGTGCCTCACCAACCCTCTCAGTGAAGAATTTCTTCCTTATATCTAATCTAAATCTCCTCTCCTTTAGTTTAAAGCCACTCCCCCTTGTCCTATCACTACACTTCCTGATAAAGAGTCCCTACCAAGCTTTCCTTCAGGCCCCTTTTAGGTATTGGAAGGTTGTTACAAGTTCTTCCCTTAGTCTTCTCTTTTCCAGGCTGAACAACCCCAACTGACTCAGCCTGCCTTTGTAGAAGAGGTGATCCAGCTCCTTGATCATCTCTGTGGCCCTCCTCTGGACTCGTTCTAATACTTCCACGTCCTTCTTGTGCTGTGGGCCCCAGAGCTGAATACAGGGCTCCAGGTAGGTCTCACAAGAGCAGAGCAGGTGGGGAGAATCACCTCCCTCAACCTGCTGACCACACTTCTTTTGATGCAGCTTAGGATACGATTGACTTTCTGGACTGCAAGTGCGCATTGATTTAATTCTGAATTGATATTTACATGTATTATACATATATCTAACTTCTGGTTAGAAGTCTTATGACATACTCTGATCAGGTACTTCAAGGTTCTTTTAAAATTTGCCCTATGCAGAAACACATGTTGGATATTTAAAGATCTGGATATTGCCATCTCAGATATGCAAGTCAAAAATTTAGCCAACACAATGATAATAGTTGTGTTATTAGGGAGGTATGGCATAATTTGCTTGTTTATCCAACAATATTTAATTTTTTTTTTTTTTAATTGCAGATCTGTACAACTACATGCCATCTGCAGTGAAAGGATATGGAAATTCTATAAAATATTCAAATAAGATTGAAAACAATGGTTGAAGGCCTAGGAAAATTAATTTGGGGATAGAAATTTAAGAAAAATTTTTTTTTCAGTCTATTTAAGGGAAGATCTGGAGACTACTTATCTCTGTGAAAATAATGTCTAACAGTGAAAAAAAAAATATATTCAGTCTTGCAAACTCTGTAAACTACTAAATTTCTTTTCTCTCTCCACATGAAGAAGACAAAATCTTGAACTCTGTGATATAGTCAATAGTGTACATGTTTATTGCACCCACGATCAAGTGCAAAGGGAGACTATACATTTGAGGGTTAAAGTTAAGATCCAAATATGTAAAGCAAAGTAAATACTGTGAATGGATTTCTGTCAGTGGGATTGATGAGATTTCAGTTCCTGTGGGGTTGAAATATGTGTCAGGACAATGAGACAAGGCTAATCTTTAGATGCAATCTTTCAACTGTAAATAAAACATCAGAAGAAAAACAAGCCCATGTTCAGTATTTCACATGATTAGAAAATTTAGAAACTTTGGACTATGCAAGTTCACATTCCCTTATTTTTTGAATTTTTAAGTGGCGTTTATACGTGTATTTGGCTCCTCTTGTTATGCAGGATAACTAACAGGACACATTCACTCTCTGATAATGTTTATTCAGTCTTTCATTTTATAAAAATGCTTTTAGAAATACACGCATTATTGTGTTGCCCTTTTAGTAATGCCTAGTATTAAAGGTTATTCCTGAATGTAGTATTTCCCTGATCACAAGATGGGAAAGTGTTCCATTGGAAAGGAACACTGGCATTGTTCCTAATGCTGAAATTTTAGTATACATACTCATTGGTGATCCTCAGATCAAAATTTTCCTTTCTGTGATCACTCTTCATACTTACTTGGTGCTCCAAAAACACCAGGAGCATGGGCCGAGCTTATGGTCTGTTAGTCAAAAGAAGAACCCTCCTGGGTAAGGAATAGAAGATGTCTGTCACACAGAAAATCTAGCTAGATTCATTCCTAAAGAATAACCTTTCCCAAAATAAATTGAAAGAACTCTTCATCAATTGTTCAGTTTGACGAAGAAATATTTTTAGGTGTAGATTTAGAGTTTTGCTGAATTAGAGCCTATGAGAGAAATGGCCCATGCTTAAAAAAAAAAAAAAAAAAAAAAAAAAAATCCTTGTTGGAAATACAGGGGAAGTATTTGTATTGCCTGCCTAAGTTACCAGGCATGGTACAGATGGTGAGGGACTTTTCAGTGCAGATGGGAATGATTCAGATGATGATAGAAGTGCTAAATCCAAACCCTTGTCCCACCACTATCTAGGGATAGATATCGTTAAAAGAAAGTTTACATAAAATGTTTAGTTTTACCAAATATACACACTTGTGAAAGTGGAAGTTAGATGACAAGAAAATGTGTCAAATGTTGATGGGATTTTTTTTTTAATTTTTTATTTTTTGTACTAAAATAAAAGTAAGCTGCTTATAGTATATGGTTAATACAGTTTTTGAGATGCTGTGAAGTTGATATAATCAGCAAACAAAACTGCTTTGTGTAACTCTAACTTTAGCAGTAAGTAGTTTAAGGGCATTAGGATTAAGTTTTATCCAGTTCACTAATAAAAGTCAAATCCATATGATCTGTACTGTGCTGGACAAACTTGCAAGTTAAACATGCAGTTAAAAAAATGCAAACAGTTCTATGAAAACAATTATACTATACTTAACAATGTTCTGAATAAATGGCAAATTAAAACCATCACTCACCTTCAACTTACCAACTGTTTGAAGACAATGACACTTTATATGAAGGAAAAAAATAAACTGGATATGCTCTGAGCAAGAGACTGTACTAGATGGCCTCAGGAGGTCATGTACATGATCATGCAGTTCTTCAATATAAGAGTTGTAAAATGTCTGAATCTAGAGTGAAATCCAGAGCCATCAAGTGTTTAGGCTCCCAGCTTAACATATAGAGGGAGGATGCTTTGCAGAAAACTGTGTTCAGGGTTTGCCATCTCCCACCACAAAAATCAAACACTTGAATAATCCAAAGGGGACGTCTCTGTCCATGTTACAGATGGTGATAGGGACTTTCACTGGTGTTATATGACTAAAAAATCAGAAGATAATACACCAGGCAGGGCTCATTCATAACTACTCAGTCATCTGTTAGTGTTTAGCATTTAGAGTAGATGTCCAAAGAACAGAAGATAGATTCCAGGTCCTTTCTTGTCCTAAAGAATTTTAAGATCATGTTTCTAATTTTCAGGAGAATGCTTTCACCTTATTTCACCAGGTTCTAATGCGGAATGTAACGCCTGGAGCTGAACCACTGTGACTGGTGAAAGAGGAATAATTTGAATTTTCAGTAGTTCACAGAAAATGAATAAAGTTTATTGTGAGTTATCTGGATATCTTGACTGAGAAGGCAGTATATGAAGTACATTAAGTGTATATAGATAAAATTATCATGGCTTTACAGATTCTTGACAGATTTACTAAATACTTTTTTATTCCAAAAATATGCTGTGCATCATATTGAAGTATATCACTGAAAGAAATATGAAATTTTCTAGATGTTATCTGCTAAATATAGAAAATAAAATTTGCACAATAATGTCTAAAATAGGTAATACAGATTGCAACATAGTAATAAAGAATGTGTAGAGAAAAATATTAACTGGAAAATATAAATACAGCCCTTTCTGGAAATTGCACTGTGTAGTGGAACAGCTCTTGATCCATATATATTCTAATTCCAGGGTCTGCTACTTGTTTGTTGTTGTTTGCTTGTTTCGTTTCATTTTGATTTGTTTGTGAGGATTATTATTTTTTAATCATTTACCTAATTTCTTTGGAACAAATTTGATTGAATTTGCTCAGAACTTGAGTCTATAAAGACTGACATTAATTGATTACGTAGTTGATTCATTCTACTTATGATTTTTCTGTTTATATAAAAATATATACACTATTTTGTCCATCCTGGTTAGAGAAGGGATGCAACTGCATTTTATTCAAGCAGATGTAAAGATTGAGACTTGGAGTCAGCGAAAGATGTGGGGAATATCTTCACTGTACAGTCTTGGAAATAACAGAAATATCTTATCTGTCTGAAATCACCTTGCTTGAGTACTTGAGTACAAGCAGCAATCTTGTAGACCTTCCATACTACAGATCTGTGTAAGCTTTAAAATTATTATTTTACCGGATGTCTTCTCCTAAGACATTTAGAGAGAGACATAAAAGCATTAGCGGGCTTTAGAGAGCCCTGGGGTCACTGTGAGGGCTCTAAGGTTAGGTTCTTAAGGTGAACCTAAGTTCAAGGACTCTGGCCATGAAAATAGACATTTTGAATTTACATTAAGCAGTCACTTGTTAATATATTGACACAATTACAAGATCAGAAGAAAATCTAACACAACTTTCTCTAGCTTTTCCTTATCTCCAACCTTAAGTGCCAAGAATACTGAACTAGAGAGTATTTGAATTCTCTCTAGCACTATATGAATTTTTATATATATATTTTTTTTCTGCGTATTGAGTGTGTAGGATTTAGCAAAGAGATTGCATGGGCAGGATAGCCAAAAAGAGGATTTTTCAAAGGCTTTGTTAAGGTTTCTGACTGCTAGATGATCATCCTGTTTTTATATATGTATTTCTCTCACATCTCTTTTTTATAGTTCTGTAACATCACCAAAATAGTGTCTTTATTTCACAAGACTATTTTTCTGTGCTCTGTACTTGATGTTTTCAAGTGACTTTGAATATGAATAAGTGGTAAATACACTTAGGTCCGTGTAAGTAGCCACTTTGATTATGTAAACTCCCGTTTTAAGAGATTTATAAATATCTCCATAAATAGAATACAACTTGCTCCTCAGAAGAAAACTTTTTATGTCAGTCACTGGAATGCTATAGTTGACTATTACTTGCTATCTTAATTGTTTACTAATATACCTAGATTTCACTTCTCAATAATTAAAAATGAGGTGAATTATATGAGCCAAAGCTAATAAACTTTAGAGATGTGTCATTGTTCACAAAGAGAAAAGGACATTCGTGTGCTAGAAGTTCAAGTGGCCAGAGAAAAGATCACGTGTCAAAAAAAAAAATGTTAGGAGACATATATATTCCAGTATATGAAATATAATAACACAAAAGTTTCCTAAGAAGCCCTTTATGGTGCTGAACTTTTCACTTAATGAGAAACTTTGTAAAACCCTGTTCCAGGCATGATATCACTTAGAGATTAGGATCTGCCTCTATTTTTATAAAATTAAAAATACTATCTTTGCCAAATATAGACTTACATGCATATAGCAAATTAACAAATAAAACCTGAATAGGGAATTGTCCTGTCCACAAAATAAAAATCCTAAGAAACACCGTATTTCCAATTTCAAGCAAAATAGAGGAAAATCTATTGTGATTATACCCATGCAAAGTATAGTACTGTGAAAAATGTGTTCTACTTGCCTCTTGGCTTTTTGCAGGATCCTAAAATAAACTAAAATATCTAAATTACCTGAACAAAATATGAGGTCTATTTTTCACCTTCACTTTTCAGAATGATTTTTTCTGCTTTCTAAAATTCGGTAATTGTACAAGACAGCTAGAAAAAAAAATAAGAAAAGACAATAAATTTAAGAGATACTTTTACTGAATACAAGTTTATATAGTTGTCTTAGGGCAGGTGGATATCTTGGCCAAGAAAAGACATAGGACAGAAAACTTGTCTCCTCCTTCTATTTCTTTAGCCAAGGAAGGGGAAGGGAGGGGAGGGGAGGGGAGGGGAGGGGAGGGTAGGGGAGGGGAGGGGAGGGAAAAGAAGTAAATAACACAGAAATGCCCTAGAGCTTACGTTGATGAAAATGTTGGTTCAGATTACCACTATCTTTATGATCGATTGCTTATTAGAAGCAAATGTATTGTAAATGTTATTTCATTTCTCAATATGTTTTACTTACACTATCAACAAAGCTTTTAAACTCTTTTTATTTGTTCTCCTGAAAGAAGTCAAGAGATCTGGGCCTGAACTCAAAATAAATATAAAACAAAATCTGTAACTGGATTATCTCAAGTGATTTTTTTTCCCAGTGGTTATGTTAGTGGTTAGAAGAATCCACATAAATACTATTTACAGCTCAGCTTTATGTTGTTTCTGATTGAAAAATAATTTAATATTCTACAATTCCACCAATTCAGTAGATAAACAAAAGAATTCAGTGTAGGCAATAACATTAAATGGTGGCAGGTTAAGATTTGCATATAAAACGAATGAGGTGCACATGCTGAAAGCTGTCATGTCTGATTGCAATTACAAGAAAATTCTTATAATTTTCTCATGGCACAGAAGAATGGTCTGGCATTAGTTGACTTTATGCCAACATGTTATCATAACATCAGAAGTCAAAGGCTTTTCCAAAGAAACATAGTAAAGAAGCAAGAAAAAAGGCTCAAACATCCAGTTTGCTTTTACTTTAAAAAGGATTTTGTCGCTTGTATGTACACAAGTATAACAGCAAGTTCTTAGCTTACTTATTAATTTTTCAGTTTCTACTAAAATCTATCAATATGTATCATGAATCAACATGATCAGAAATGATTCTAATAACCCTCAGCTATTAAACAAGATTTAAATTATATATATATATATGCACATATACATAGTTATGCATGGAATGTCAAGCAGATCAATGATAACTAATTTGTACAGCCTAGGAAATTATAACTATCTACCTCAGGCAATCAAAGATTTCTTTAATAACTGTACTGGAACCTGGTTTTTAGCAATTAGAACTCAGTTACCAGCAAACAGATTAAAAGAAATAGCATTTTAAAATTCAATGGATGAAAATTAAATGGAAATTAAAGCTACAGCTGTCTAATAGGCAATCAGAAGCATAGGAAGACAGGATTTCCCAAGACTATTCAAATAAGTGTGAAACTCTATTTCCCGAGTTTTGGGAGTGCTGTTGAAGGGATATCATTGGACTCATCTTGTGTCTATTCATAGCAGGTGTCACATTGCCTTCGGTAGGGATTCTATGTACCACATATCTGAAAAGATAAGTCTATAGAATATGATGTTTTTTCAATTCTTAGCCATACTCAAACCATAGAAATGATACACAGAAAAAAAAAAAGGAAAAAAAAAAATTGAAAAAAAAAACACTTTATTCACCTCTGGTGACTTCACCTCTGGAACTTAAAAATGGAACACTGAATATCCAATGTTAGAAATCTGTATGTGTTGCAACTTTCTTTGAGCATCCTGAATTGATAATTTATCAATTTATCTTATATATTATTTATTGATATTAAACTTGACAGTCAATGCCATGAGCCTTAGATATTATGTTAAATATGTTGTTTCCTAGGATGTTTTGCATAATATCCTTAATATTTAATGAGTTGTTAGTATCAGTGCTGCTAACAGAACATGAATAAAGAAATATTAATAAAAAGTGGATATTTTCAGGTAATTCTCCAGTGGATTTATTAAAAGTGATATTCTGAGAAATTTTGGTGACTACAGGGATCATCAATAAAATACAGTTCCTCTTATGTCTAGGTTTCCAAAATATTCCATATTATTAGTGCCTGAAGTCAGCATATAATGACTTTTAAGTCCCATAAGACTTGAGCAGTGATCTTGATCCCATTCTTGAAAGAACATGACCCATGAAAGGCAAGGAGATACTAGGAATTTAGAAGCTAGTCTGAGCTCTAAACTAACTAACTGCAGTACTCTGAGGACAAAACTGATTGACAGAAAACAGTAAGATGCCAAGGCAATTTGTTTGTTCTGGGCTTTAGTTCAGCTAGATAGCAAATGTGGTGCTGCTGGATTTTATGATGAATGGATTCAGTTCTGCTAAGAGACTGACTTTTTTATTAAGCTTTCATACTTCAGTAACCTCCTGCTAGGGGTCAGAATGTATATGGAGAAAAGGCAAATAATTGTCCGTGTTGTAGAGACATAATGAAAGTTATTTCCTGCTTTTAGTGGTTCTCAAGTTTTTATACTCTGCATAACACTTAGGCAGTTGCCTAACTTTAAAGTCAGTAAAATCAGTCATGTGCTTGTAAGTTAAGCTTGTAAAGAAACATTTCCACGGGTGGCAGTGGAGAAAAACATAATATGCAAAGATTAAAAAGAGCAAAAATTCAAATAGCTTTATAGATATATAATTCCTGGTATAACTCCTCTGAATGTGACTGATAAACCTGATCTAAGGGAAAGGCTTGCAGACAGTTACTAGGACATTTAAAAAACAAAACAAATGAAACAACAACAAAACAGAAACTATAACTCACATGTTAAGAGTATTACATTTATGAATCATCTGCAGCATGTTGTTCACCTGTATTATTTATTTTAATTGTTAACTCTCTAGAAACAAGCATGTCTCAAGAGGTGCCAGAATTTGATCTAGTAGGCTGGCATTAATCCTCCTTGGAGCAATAATGGAAGAGATTTATGCCACAATATAAATACCCAGTAAAATGAAAAATCTTGTTTCAGCATGGAAGGAAATAAACCAATGGTGTGTTGAAATTAGGTGCTTTGAGAGGGATGACTAGCTTGAAATTTGCTGGTGGATTCAAAGCAACATCTAACAACTACACAAATTCAGAGTCTAACCTGGAGAGATACGACAGACTAATTACTATTCTCATGCAACAAAGTCGTATAAGCTAGTGAAATACATTTTTTTCAAAGGGTTCATTTTTGAGGACTATTGTCACATACTTTAGTATTTGGAACATAGAATGTATTCTGCTTAGGTTGGTGAAGAGAGGAAAATGGGTTGGGGAAGAGACAGGGGAGTGGGAAACAGGGGACAAGAAAGAGACTGCTCTGAGATGAGCACTTAACAAATATCCCAGTATCAGATTGCTTGGTGGTTTTCTTCATTTATTTTACATACGATAACCAAAAGAACTAAAAGAAAAACAAACTAACAAAGACACCTACAAAACTGCTGCTCAGAGATGCATTGTGAAACTAATAGAACACCAAAAATGAGAGAAAGCATAGAAATATTTCTCAGAAATATATGCAATACAATCTGACGTGTATTTATTGTGTTAAAATGCATGTTCTGACTCCACCCAAAATTGTCACTTCAGAATAATTTTTGTCAATTGTAAACAAAAATCATGAGCAAAAAAAGGTCTTTAATAATAGCTCCCTTTAATTATGAAAAGCACATCAAATGCTGAAGTTACATTCATAATGTTCATACTTTTTTTCTCTGTAGCTACTTTATATGTTTGTAAGATAATTATATCCATTAAAACCATTATAACACTACTTTTTCACACGGTCTTGATCTTCACAATTAAATTAAGACCAAATCAACATTTGTTACACAGTATAGCTGTGGACATCGTTTATTAGGATTTTCTTATTCAGAAATATATTTCGATGCATGACTAACTTTGCACACATAGAAATTGTGCTTGAGAAAACAGTAAGAAATCTGCTTCTTCATTCTGACCCTTAGCAAAGCATGTTGTGTTGTATGGTTTTATTTCTTTCCTGCTAGTCTAGATGATCGTAACACCTGGAAATACTTGATCATTATGATTTTTTTTTTCCTGTTATGCAAATTTAAGTAGCTTTAAATTTTATTCATGCTTGCACTATACAGCTGTCATAATCCTTCATTGCTAGGTGCTGTATGTTTATTTAGTCTTAATTTTGTCTCTCATTGCAGCCCCAGTGTCAGTCAGTGTCAGGGAATACCTCTGTTCACTTTCTGCTGACTGAAATGCCTATGCCTTGGTAACCTTTGATATGGAAGACTTCTCTCTTTCTCTTCATTTCCCTCCTGTCCTTGAAATTGCACAAAAGCAGCTGTGTTAGTTGCAAGATGTTTTCAAAGTTTAGGTAAAATGATATTATCCTTTTTTAGACTATAGGGAGCATTCTTAGATTTATCATACACCACACACACACGTATATATATTTACCATACATTTGCATCCAACCTGCCAGTGCTCTCTTACCTTTGGCAGATAATGAAAGGTGGTTATGTCATTACCTTTCTAAAGAGGAAATCACTCTTTGCTTCTCTGTGAGCAAGATAGTGCCTTACCTGAGGAGGAGGGAAAGTTAAGTGAAGAAATTGGTCCTACTTTGAGGGATTAGAGAGGATCTGAATTCACCATTGGTAATACATCCTCATAACAGAGTGGGAACCCTGTCAACACTTTCTTGATAACCTTCAGGCTCTGTCCAGGGTAGGCATGGAAATATATTTTCATCTTCTTATCTTCATATGTAGTCACAACCATACGCATGCCTATACTATAGGCAGGCAGCCTTATGAGTCAGCTTGATGTAATTCTAGTCTGCATCCTTACAGTCATGAGTTCATCATCCAAGCTGCTAGTAGTATGCTCATCTCTTAAAGGCAGAATGACACTTTTAGTATGAATTATTTATATCTCTTTCATGAATTATTTATATCTCTTTTCATTCTCTTTTTCTTTCTTTTTGAAACTTACTATAAAATACTGATTGATTACTGACGGATCTCAGACCCCCTTTCATACCTGTATACCATCTCTATCTCTATGCCAAGCTGAGGTATGGTTTGCATTTCTAAGTAGCCATTCCTTTATATGAATTATTGACATCCTATCTTACATTTAATCGTGCTTTGGGGCATCATTTTTACCTCTTACTGTTTCTTCTATTGTTCTCTTTTTTCCCCTTGTCACTGTATCTTGTTCTCTCGTTCTTCCCTTAATTTATTTTTTGCTAATATTCTATTTTATTTATTATATTCTTTTTTGAAGAACTTTAAAAAGCTTTCAACTGTGCATTTTTCTCCTTCCTTTCTGTTGTTTCTCAATTGCACTTTTCTAGATCTCAACAAACACTGACATTCAATTGATGTCTGTGCAGAAGCATGCTAATCTAGTATACTAATCTAACATTTGTGGAACCAGGTGTCTAGATAATTTCCCTAGAAACACAACATTTAAAGGATGTGCTGGTTAGGAGGTTAATTTTTACTCTCCCTGTTGCTGATAGGAAGATAGAGGAATCTCAAGGCAAGTTATCTTATTGGTACATGAGCCACCATGCATTTTTTCATTAACTAGAAATTACTCAAATTCAATTCCTGGTCCTTAAATAGTGAAATGATCCCACTACTAGTTGAGATTAAGTTTGTCTGCTCTCTTAATGGAAACACTACTGCTGTTTAATACAGACAATCACCAAGATTCCCGTACTGGCTTTTGCAAATCTAATATTGTGCATTAGGCTTTCTTTCCCATTTTAGTGTCCCCTACTAAAATCATATAAAACATAGACCTACAGTTAATTTGTAAAAATGTCTTATATTAAAAAAAAAAAAAAAGTTTAAAACCATTTAGATCATTTTAATTTTTCCCTATTTTCTTCCTTATTTATTGTCTTGTTTCTCCTCCTATCCTGCTTCTCCTGCCAAACCTCTCATCTCCGTATTTCTTTTTGTTCTTCATCATCTTACTGTTTATTTTTCTCTATCTCTCCCCATCTGAAGTTAAATCGATTTTTTTTTTCCAATCATTACAAAGAATGTTGGAGCAATGAGAATTTACAATGATATATCAATGAAAACACCACAAGAACAGTTGCTCTCATCTATCAACATCTGGCTATGTCCTTTTTCCTAAGCCAGCCAGAAAAGTCATTCTGGAGAAAAGAAAATAAATGAATGTGATCTTTAAGTGAAAAACCCTGTCATGTTTACAAAGAATTTGTCTAGCTCCTGGGATAAATGCTTTTGTTATTCACAATACTCATTAAATCCTCATATATCACTATATTACCACATTAAACTTCCAATCATTAATTTTCCCATTTAAAAAATCCTCTACTATCCTCTTCCTTACTCCCTCCGTTTCTTGCCTTTGTCTTTTACTTTCCTTCCTCCTTTTCCATTTTTTCTTTTCTTTTTCTCCTTACTTTCCCTTTCCTCTTTCCTCTTTCGTTTCCTTTTCCCTTTTCCTTCCTTTTTCCCTTTCCCTTTCTCCTTCCCTTTTCTTTCTCTTCCTTTTCTTATTTCTGTTCCTCTTATTCTTCTTTCATCCTTTCCCTTCTCTTCCTTTTTTCCTTTCTCCTTCTTTTTGTCATTTTTCTTCCCCCCTTTCTCTCTTTCTCCCATTCCCTTGTTCTCCATTTGTTATCTAGTTCGTTCAGTTTTTGTTGTTTTTACCTTTATGCAAAGTTAACATTTTTTTTTTTCTATAAGTGGCAGAGCTAATATACTCACTTTTTATCTGTCATTTCCTTTAATGCTGTGCTAACCTTCCAACGAGTTGCTTGTACATCTCATCTATCAAGTGCTCCTTACTACTGATGTCTTTCCTTTGTTGTTCTCATGTCCTAGTTGATATGACTTCATGGGGAGAGCAGCTCTGCTTGAATCTTTGCATTTTACTGCTAGTGGTATTTTGTTAAATGCTGTTCAATGATTTTTGGCATTGCTTTGACTTTGATGATATTCTGAGTATCTCATTCCCTTGTTATCCTTGCTTTTATCAGGAAAGTTGTTTCTTATTCACTTTTTTTTTTTAACTCATCAAAAGGTTCTGTTTCACTGAGCGTATTTCTTTTTTTTTTTCCCCTACTTATTACTATTGTCAAACATATGGTCTAAATCACTAAGGCTTTGACCAGTTGACCTAGAAACTTCATACACTGCGTTAGCTTTTTCTGTGTCCAGCAGTATTTGCCAGTATTTTTTTCTTCATCTACTAGCTTTTATTGATCGATTGTGTGTTCTCAAGCTTCTAGAGAAAATCTGAGGAGACCTTTTATCTCTCTATCTATCTATCTATCTATTTATTTATTTTTAGGGAATGTAACTCAGGAGCAGAAGAATGAATAAGCAGGTGCTGAAGACTTCTAAACAGATTAAGTGATTAAGTACTGGGAATATGATGCTGATAGTTAAACAGTAGGAAGTCAAGAAGTACACTACTCTGAGAAACTAACTGTGCTAGAGGTATATGTCTAAGAAACAAGAATAGAACATTTGTTTTGTTTGGGAGGGGAATGGGGGGAAATAATTGGAGGTGGAAACAGGGTGATTAGTTCTTGCCAAACATACTGCTATAGGGAAAAAGAAGAAAAAGAAACAAAATGTATGAAAAAATGTATGAACTTGTATGAAGTTAATGTACACAAAACACAGCTTAAAAGCATGTGAACAACAAAAGATGTTAAAATGCACAGTAACACAAAACTGTGAATGTGATATATAAACATTTGTTTCTGGTTGCTGATTATTTATATTTGTAATTATTTAATTTTTCATTTAAAGATACATTATCCATTTTTTCCAGCTTCTTTCCTGGTTATTTTTTTAAGAAAATGTAAGAGAAAACATGACTTACACTTGCAGCTTTTGATTTAAAAATTGTCTTATGTCAGAAGCATTCACGGGCACTTCACAGGCTATATACAAGGACTATTGTTCTTCAAGAAGGCAATAAACAGATGAAACATATTGCAACACTTTTCAAGAAGATATTCTTCAGGGAATTTCTAACATCATATCTCATTTATTATGAGATATGATGAAATCAGAATCCACAGCTGGATCTAAAATGTTTGACCTTATTATTTTTTATATGAAAGACACATAAAAGTGTCTGTCAGCATAATGAAAATACTTCCTTAAACTTCAGGAAGGTTGGGATCAGCATTTGGTCTTAATTTTTCCTGTGGTATACCAGCAAAAACGGAAAGAAACAAGAGGGCTGAAAAATCGAAGTGAAGTGGTTGATACCTTTATATAATACTTAAATATTGGTGTAGGTCTACAAGTGAAGTTTGCCTGTTTTGTTTCACTTTTATGTAACCAGCTTTTCCCCATATTTAAGCAGAAAAAGGGATTATCAACATACATGCTGTGTGATTTGTTTTGGATATAATTCTCTGGTTTACTTCCCTTCACATTTGTCAATCAGAGAAACGTATTCTACCTGGACAGACAATGCTGAAAATGTGCAAAATAGCTGTTTCCGCTTCCAGCATGTCTTTTTGTTTTTGTTGTTGTTGTTGTAAGAATTAAAGCTGTGTTTTTTTGCAGTGGAAAATTCCACTAACCTTGTATATTCAAAAGTAATTGTGCAGGCATAACAGTCGGGGGTACATTAAGATAAGCAGATATGGGGACAGTGGAAGGTCCCCCTGTCCTAAAATAAGGAGGATGGATAAGGAAAACAAGACAAGCAGTTGCAGAATAAGGAAGAGCAAGAAGTTTCAAAATCATGGGCCCCTGCAGTTCCAAAAAAAAGGAGAAATTAAAGGTTGGTCAAATAAAACTGTACTTACAGGACATAGTAACAAGCCAATGAGGAAACAGGAGGAATCTGGTGTCAGGTAATAGGGGATACAGGCATATACACTTCTGCTGTATGCTCCTGCTTGCAGGATGCCCACCAATGCAACTGCAAATAAATTAGCTTCATAAGAGACCCCGTCTTATAAAATTATTTCTCACATTGTTGTTTAATAATTGTAGGTATTTGTATTGTACAAAATAACACTAAGGAAGAGTGTTCATTTCAAATGACAACCAATTGGGAAAAAAAAAAAAAAGTTTCTTCTCATGGCATCATTTCAATTTTTCAATTAAACTTCTACTATTATTATTAATGTACAGTATCCTACCTTTAAATAAAATAACCCCACAATGGATACTGTAGGTGCATGACTATGCCCATTATCGCACTTCATCTTGTCAGTCTCAATTTAATTCTTGAAATATTTAGATCAATTCATTTTGTTAGTTGAAACTTCTTTTTAAATATATTCTTTTTGAGTGATACCTAAAATAAAAAGTTATTTAATTTGTTTTTGAAAAAAATATAACTTCTCTTGATAAGCTTTGAAGAAATGTTTTCCTTTAAAATTAAAATTACTAATTTTTTATTTTTTCATGATTCATATTCTGCACTCTAAACATGGAGTTTGCATTACTGCATTACTTCAAGTCCAGGAACAAAAAATATAAAGAAAAAGAAAATACAATTCCACCAGATTTGAATTTAATGTATTGGAGATTGTACTTCTGCTGCAAAACTGTTAGTTGTTCACGTATTTTAAAAAATCAAGAAGGCAAAAAGCAAGGGGTGAGATTCTTCTTTGCCATATTATCTGTGCAAAAGTTAAATCTAATACAGATATCTGAAGTTCTTTCTATATCAGACCAAGTTACAGAGAAGGTGCCATGATATTTTCACATCAGACTTGCATCACAATGTTCGGTTACTTTGCCACTTTATGGACACCCTATTCATGACAGTTTGCTTAAAAACTCTTTAAAAATGCAGAGAAGCTAGGTAGATGAATACTAAGTGTAAAATTTGATTTGATACTGGTATGAAACAGTAAAAGACAGATACTTCAGCACAGCTGCAGAATTACAACTTTCACAAATAGAGGGGCAGGGCATAGGGCAAGGGAACAACAGCTTCTGGGCTTTGGGGGTTGTTTCACAAGCTCTAGTAGACTAAAGCTTTGGTTGGTTGGTTTAGTTTTAATAATAATAATAAAAATGTTGGTTTTGTTTGTGTAAGGCAATGTCCCCACAAGGAACTGAATATCAAAACACAGCCCTGATGTTATCTCATGACTGTAACTTGTAGCACAATCCTTAGATTTGAATTATTATTTACATTCTATTGATTTAGCCACAAAGTAGGCTAACTAGGGAATAGATAGCGCCTGATTAATATTTTTCAGAATTCTAGTACTAACCACAGTTATCTAAACTCCGACCTTATCAATAGTCTTTTGTTACTGTTGTAACTTTTCTGTTTTAAATCACATTCAAACCATACTAACTGATCAGAAAATCAATCTGAGGTAGGTAAGAATTCCAAGCCCTAAAAATTCTTAATGTGTGATGTTTTAGTATATTTTCCAAAAACATCTAGTAATATTTTAAAGGAAAACTATTGAAATTTCAAAGCTACCTGTGAGAATTGGTTGAGAAAACTAAACAGTGAATTGACAAAATAGCTGAAATAAGCATTTTCATCAGTAGCCATATTTATATAAAAGGTAACAGTAGAATCAGGGTCAATAAAAATTGGAAAAGATCCCTGAAATTCCTGAGAAAAATTCCTGAGAAAAACTCATTACTTTAGACTCCCATGGAAGTTCAGAACACCCAGGAATAAAGCCTGACTTTTTCTGTCATTATTCTGAGAAGATGAATTCAAAGGTCTCAGGTGTTATTCTCTGAACATTGCTGTGCTCTTGTAATGAGCTGTGTTTTGACTACAAATTGAACAATGTCTGTTCTACATTTTTTTTTCCAGTTTCTGAAGGATCTGTCCTCGAACCAGAGAAGCATTTTTAATTTTGCCTTTTGTTAACATAGAATTATAAAGTAGCTCATGATACTCTTCTCACTGGAACAGGCTGCCCAGGGAGGTTGTGGAGTCTCCTTCTCTGGAGATATTTAAGGCCCATCTGGATGTCTACCTGAGCAACCTACTCTAGGGAACCTGCTTTGGCAGTGGGGTTGGACCCGATGATCTCTTGAGGTTCCTTCCAACCCCTACGATTCTGTGATACTCTTCATGTAATTACAATTCCAACCCATGTACTGATCTTTTTATGGGATATTGGGCAATTATTTGGCCACTTCAGTACTTACCTAAACATAGACAATAATGCTAACACATATTTTATGGTCAGATCAGATTCATTGAGTGAATCTTGTTTGTTGATTTTGGATCACTTCATTCTCAGTGCTGTCCAAGAACAGATGCCACTGTGAGTTGTATAAATTCCTCAAACTGACAGAGCTCTGTCAATTTATTCAATAAACTACATGCTTAAAGCTTTTCCTTCTTTTTACTCCACTTAAAACTGTAGAAACACTCTGCAGTCACCATATGTCGTGGAAATAGATCATCTTCATAAAATTCCTACATACCTAAAAATGTTTTGTTTGTTGGTTTGGTAGGAAATGCTAGGCTACACAGCAGGTTGTAAGTTAGCCGCCATTACCCATTGTAAAACCAATACCCTTCTTCTCCTGAGTTGTACCAATAACTATTAACTACTATTCTAGTATTTCATTTATAGGTGATCATCTCTCAAACAAATCCACTTTCTTCAGATGCCAAACACTTTAATCCCTATTTATTTTTTAAATGGATCAATCACAGAACCTGAATTTTGCAGCTTTCTTTTATTGTCTGTCATTACACCAACTTTTAATAGCCACTTCTGTCTCACAGCCCTGGTGATGATTCTATCCTATATCTTGCCTTGTCACGTGCTTTGCAGAACAAATATTTATAACCTTATGTTATTAGTTCCCTGAGTGGAACTCACTTCAGTTTTGATTTGGAAGAGATGTCTAATACACACATACTTAAATTATGTAACCAACTTGTACTAGCAAATGAATAATATATCTTTTTTTCCTAAGAGCAAAAATAAAAAGATCAAATCAAAATACAACAGGTTGTGATGCATCCCTTTATGATGGCATTGGCAGTCAGTGCATTTAAAAGTAGTCCCTGTATATGCTATGTTCTTGTACAGACAAGCAAGATATCACAGAATCATCTAGGTTGGAAGAGACCTCCAAGATCACCTAGTCCAACCTCTGACCTAACACTAACAAGTCCTCCACTAAACCATATCACTAAGCTCTATGTCTAAACATCTTTTAAAGACCTCCAGGGATGGTGACTCAACCACTTCCCTGGGCAGCCCATTCCAATGCCTAACAACCCTTTCGGTAAAGAAGTTTTTCCTAATATCCAACCTAAACCTCCCCTGGCACAACTTTAGCCCATTCCCCTTCGTCCTATCACCAGGCATGTGGGAGAATAGACCAATCCCTACCTTGCTACAGCCTCCTTTAATGTACCTATAGAGAGTGATAAGGTCGTCCCTGAGCATATGGTCATATGCAATGTCTGGAGATCTGATGAGACAAACAAGAGTTTATTACAGTAATAAAATGAAATACTTGAAGGAGCAGTAAGCCACTGAAACATCTTCAACACTGAAAAGCTTAGGAGTACTTTCAAGAATACATTCCTTTTGAATTCAGCCCAAGAAAGAAAGATAAAGATGCTCTATGCTCTAATTTGACAGTTAACTAAGACTAGGCACCACAACAAGTGTACAAATTGTTCAAAAGATACCAAGAAAACAACTGAACACTGATGTCTCATGATGTATGTAAGTAATTCTTACAGTGCAAATAAATGAAATAATACACTAAAATGTTTTATCTGGATTTATTTTTCATGTAGTGGGTTAAAGAGATTTGAACCATGCCAAATTTAATTGAAAAGTGATCTATACAGACATTTAGAAAACTTACTGGACAGGTATCAATGATGCAGATGAATTTCCAGACAAGAATATAATGGCATTGTCAATAAGAAGATTCAGGTGGAAGTAATACCTTTAATGGCATAATTGGAAGGTTTCTTCTTTGACTTAACCTCTTTGGCTAATTTTATTTATGTATTCATTTATTTTGATTTTTGTATCAAATCATATTGATTTTTTTTGTTGGTTTTGCAAGACTGTCTTACTTGGAGACCTTTCAACATCTCAAAGCTGGATAGATTTTGTTCTACAGGCAGGGAGGGAATTGATGTTAGTTAGCTGAATAATGTAACTTTTTTTTTAATGTGCAACATCACTACACAACTACTCAGTTTTAGATTAGTAGACATAAAATGTATGAATAATTGTTTGGTATAGGGCTGTTATCAAAGATAGCATTATAACTAATGTCAGATATACCATTCCTTTCATTTTTCATTGTCAGGAGTTCGCTGTTTTCGTTATATATACACTTTCTTTTTTTGGTAGGAGAAATAAATATTTAATTTTTTCTCACTGTGTAAAACTGACAGAGTTAAAAAGTGATATCATCACAATTGAGATAAACTGTAGATACTATAAAATTCTATGATGCCTTTTCTTTTTCTTTTTTTAATTGTTCTTTGGTTTTGTTTCAATGTTAATGAAGCTGATGCTAAACAAGCTTTCTCAACATTAGTGCACTGAATAAATGCTTACTGTAAGTATAGGCTGACATTTGTAAAAGGTTTCAGGTATTAACTATTTATTAAAAACACTACAGATAATGTTCTCAGTTTTAAAAACAAGTCACTACTTTACATATTGCATTTGAAAAATGAAATTTATTATGATATAGCCACCTACTAGGCACACAGTATGCTAGTAGCACAGAGAAACTGAATATTTATACATGCTTCATTAAGCAACTACCACTACAAAAAGCAAAGTAATTTTATTTTATTTTTAAAGAAAGAAAAAGAATTATAGAGACCAAGATTTACTTAGATGTACTTAAGTACATTATGTAAAATAGCTGTTTTTAACATTGTGTATAGTTAATATATTTTTAAGTCAATATCACTTATTAATTGGTTAATCATATTTGTTCAGGCCCTTAACCTGTAGTTAATTATTTAAGGCCACAGAAAATGTTAAGCCTCAAAAATTGTTTTTCAAGTGAGAGGTGTGAAAGTATAACAATCACCTTTCCTTTTCCTCTTTCTCCCCTAAGGTAGTTAAGAACTCCTACCTTACCACTGCTTCTCTATTACAAATTGGTAAAGGACTTGACCTACCAAGTACAATGATTTACCAATGAAAGTAAACAATTCTGCATTTTTTTCATTTTTGTTTTTCCTTGAAATAGCAATAGAAATATAGGGAAACACACAGATAAACCTTACAGATAAGGTTTTTGTATCATTATCTGCATAATAATTGAATGAACATTCACACTGAAAAATATATGATTTACTTTCTAGAAAATACGCGACACTCAAGCACTAAGCCAATTAACAATATCACCACAGCTGGATGAGAGGTCCCACTGTGAGATGAGGCCACATTAAATGCCTAATGAAGAAATGATTGAGAATCATACAGTCACAGGAGGACTAACTGCAACTCTTCATTTTCTAACTTGTCTTTTCTGTCCCAGGATGGAATTTCACATTTTCCTCGGTGTTTTTGTTGACCTCTTGCTCCCATATGTTTGTACGTTTGTGTATGTGTCTATGTGAATCTGCAGGTCTCAAAGGGTTCAAGAAAATATTCTTCACTAATTTGGGGGAAATGGAAAGATGATCACTAAGTTCACTTTGTTGTTGTTTAAATTCTGTATTCTATAGATAGAAATAAAGTTGTAAGATGAAAGATTTTGAAACAAGGGAACAATACATATATTTAATGCTTATATTTCATTTCATATTTAGTGGTTAGTCATTTCTCAATAGAAATTCAAAGCTTTCACAGACAGCAGGTTGAATCTGCAAAACTGTTATTGCCTTAGTCATAGCAGAGATTCAGTTTAATTCTCCCTTCCATTATTGTCCTGGATTTAAAAAAAAAAAAAAAAAGAAAAAAAAAAGAGTGTTTTGTTTTGGGTTTCTCTTTCTACTTTTTTCATTAAAAGTAATGTTTCTACTGTTGTTTTTAGAAACATCTGAAAAGTTAGATGAAAAGTAATACTCATTAGTCATTCCTTTCTTTCCTTCCTGCTTTCTCAGCCACGTTTCCACTGGTTAATACTAGATTTATATAGTAAATATTCCACTTGCCATTGCATTTCTTGATAAATATTCAATTCTGATTACAAAATTTTCCTAAATCTGACAGAGAAGATCCAAAATTACCATCTGCCATTACTGGAGATAGATCGTTTTACAGCTATGCACCGCAGTTAATTTGCTTTATTTTCTTTCCTAATGATAATTGAATTTACCTCTTGACAACCTGTTTCTAATTTTGCTGTCAACATTAGCACCTGTAGTTTTGATTGATGATCATTCTTTGGGAAAGCATTTATAATTTATGTTGTGTCCTATAATTGAGTACCTTGTTGCTAGCACAATAATACTGTGATTTAAGACATACCACTTTTAATAATTATATGTTTTAAGTACATGTAATAAATATTGAGATACATCCTTAATTACACTAATATAAATGCTTTAAAATATGAGCTAATATGATGTTTACATTGAATATGAAAAAGCATGGATCCAGACTTGTACATGATTGCAGGCTATGCTAGCAGAAGGCATATTAGTTACACTTCAAGAAAGTGGTTGTGACTTCCGATAATAGCTATGAGGGAAACCTTCTCATTGCATCTGAAAAGACTTGATAGAGGTCTTCAGAGGTCCAATCAGTACAGCTTCTCTTAAAGGGAAATTTTAACTGAAACAACCCAAAGGCATATAAATAAATAAATACTAATAATTTACTGTAAGGAGAAAAAAAGAAAAGAAAAAAAAAAGCAACAGTGGACTCAGTAGTATTTGATGAATTATTTGACTGTAGACATATCTGACATATCTCAGAATCTGACATATCTCAGAAAATATGACAATTTGTTGATGGCTTTTTTCTGACTTTTAGGAAGAGCAAAAGAGCATATTAAGTTAACTAAGAAGTAATAGTCTAATATGAGGTACTAGATGTAACAGTAACAGATACAAAACAAACAAAAAGAATTATTACAGCTTTTAAAAAGGAAATGTACCTTTCAGTTCCGTAGTAGTAAAGGTATTGTTCACACATGTTGTTTCTGTCATTTGCCAGTGGTCTGGAAAAGGAGCTAACCAAAGACACGGTCAAGGAAACGAAAGAAAGAGGCAAACAGAACAGGTTTCTAAGGGACCAATCTAGACGAATGAGTACCACTATGGCATGAAAAATGCATGCTTGGACATTAAAGATAATTCGTACTGGACTTAATATTGTAAGCTATAACTTAACAGAAACTGGAGAAACATAAGAGACAGGAAGCATTTTAGAATTCTTAACATTATTCTGTATATATAGCAAAAATTATGACAGACTGATTTCAACAGATCATGAAGTAGAAGACAACATAAAAGAATATTACAATGGTACTAGTTGGTCCATTATGAGGTGTGTGCACCTAAAATGGATTGATTGGTTTTGATCATTCTATTTAAGGAAAAGTTAGGATCATAAGACAAAGTGAATAAAGACACAAAGGATCTCCAGAAACTCAGATGTTTGAGATGCTTACAACAGAGACAGAAAGAGAGATGATCAGGCAGGCTATGTCTTCATTAACTGTCCTTTGAAATGAGTTAGTCTTGGTCCAACAGAAGCAGATCAATAAATAACAATGATTTTTGTGGCTGTTTGTGTTTCTACTGTATATGGTTTGTGTAGTCTACATGGGATTAGATAAAGCTGGATACCTGGGCCAAATGTCTCTTTATACATATGCTTTGAAGTTCTCTGAGATAAATTTACCCTCCAAACCTTTGCTTCCTTGACTGTAAGCACTTCCTCACGCCTACTGTGGAAGCACATTATTTTCACCTGTTTCACATGGATGACTAAAACATCAGCACAATTCTGTTCCCACCACCATCGTATTTATCATGCCTATGGAACTAAAACCTAATTTTTCTTCTTGTTCTTGCTGTTGCTAACTGGTATTTCAAAATGAGAGTGTATAGTGGTTGCTGGCCAATTCTACTCTTTTCTTCCAGTTTTGTCAGTTTCCAAAGAGTCAAAGAGCTTTCATCTGCTAATGCAGGACACCAAGATATTTGATGATAGCTCTGTTATACTTTCTCTGGTGTGAGAATTAAAACAGTAGTTGCTATTTGTTCTTTACTAGTGATTCAGTGGAGGTACTGGCACAGCGGATGAGCTTCAGCTATGGCAGAGCTTTTTGGTGATGAGGGAAAAGTTAATGTCCTCTGCTGTAAACTGGACTCTGTCATCTTCACTTCAATTTTACCAGAGCCCACATCCATGTTCAGGATAGGGGCTGCTCTCCTGGAGAATTTTGCAGTTTATGGTTCCTACCACACAGCACCAAGCCAGTTCATGGTGGGGAGATCTATCACTCCAAGTGATAACCAAGGTGTCTGAGACGGCAGGGCAGTTCCAGGCTCAGAAATGAGCTGAAGGCTTAAAGATGGTGAACATAGCACTTTATCCTTTTATGAAGCACAAGAACAGCTGGTTGTTACAGGAGCCCAAGAGCCTTGTATTGGTATGTCCACAAGCTCTATGTCCTAGTACCCAGTGCTGCGTGGCCATGACACAGTTCACAGCCTGGTGTCCCCATTAAGCAGTAGAGAACATAGGGGTTGCTTTTGTGCTGAGATTCTGGTTTAGGTTCTTCACAAGGGAACATGTGCCAGAGAGCAAATCTGTTCTACAAACATGCTCTGCAAACCAAATGAAGAAAACAAAGATAATTGTGGGATTCTCTTCAAAACCATATTATTGCCTCATTCCAAATTGTTAACGTAGACAGGTCAATAAAGCTGTAGAGGTTCAGAAATGATAGGTAAATCTTAATCTAGTTCTTTAACCTTCCTTACTATGTAATGACAAAAAGAAATTAAGTGAAAATGGAAGGTAATACTTTGAAAACTCATCGTCTCAAGATATAATTGAGGCCAAGAGCTTAGCAAAATTCAGTGAAAGACTAGACACGTGGATAGTAAGAACATTCATATTTATTTCACACAGAATAATTTTCTCTTTTTGGAAGGGATTTAAACCATACAAATTCTATTAACTGATGAAGATTAGGAAAAGAAACTTCACCTCTTGGCAGATTATTCCATTACTGGCCACTACAGAGTTTCTTTTTGCATATTCCCTTCATGCCTTTGCCACAGATCACTGTCAGAAACAGAATACTGGGCTAGACTGGTTCTGCATGCAGTGCAGCACAACACTTGATATTCCAAAGAACACTTTACTATGCCAAGTTTTCTATCAATACTAAAAATGTTAATTACAAACAGAAGTTTTGTTTATGATGTCTGAGTAACTGAGGCAAACAACAAAATGTGATTCTTGTTCTCAATATTTTGAAATGGTTCTGATATGATTCCTCCTTCATCAGTTCTCTAAACATCTCATAAATTAATTTAAGGATAGATTCAAAAAAAAAAAAGGATAAAAATGTCTGCAGTTTCTAATCCTGCAGAGATTACATTAGCAGGGCATAAAATTCTAATAAATGCTTTGCTACAGATTTAAATCTCATTTTCAATTTGCAGAGTTCTCTACCCTGAAAATTCTAGACACTTTTGAGTCAGTGTTCTGGAAATTATGTTGATTGTTGATTTATTTTCACAAATCAATTTCATCTAAGTAATAAACTGGCTGTTTAAATATGTAGGTAGATGGCCTCCCAAAACAGCAAACAAATATAGTTAAATATATTTAAGTCAATCATAATTTTGTAGTTTGGGGCTATTTTCACAATGATATGTCAGATACATTTTAATTGATTCAATAGCATACTGTAAGTGTGCAGTCTCTTGTATATACCATTCTTATCTTTTTCTTCCTCCGTGAAGGAGCGTAATGTTTAGAATTAATTTTCATCATGACCTATCCAAGGAATGAAGTGTAAAGAAATGACAGTAGGAAAGAGATTGCTACTCAGCAGAAAAAAGAATGAATGAGGGATCTGCGCAATCTGTCTTTCCTCCTTCTCTTGTGGAAACATGAAAAAATCCATAGACTTTTTTTTTTTTTTTTTGGGGGGGGGGATGGTGGAATCATCCAGTGCTATAGTTAAGGTGATAATCTGTAGAGAGAATTTTTCTTTACATTTTCATCATGAAAAATCTATTTTTTTGAGAGAGAGATAGACCTAAATGTTGCATTTTTATGAACCTCAAAAGATCAGTCAGAAACCATAACTCCATTTTCCATTTAGATATATACATATAAAGGCAGTCTTTGCTTCAGGATACTTACTGTATTGAGAGTTTAAACACTTCTATGAAATTTAAGTGGAAATTCAGAATTCATTTCATCTCGAATATATTTCCAAGAATTTATGGACTCTTTTACATACCTTTGTACATGTAAGTGATCTTGATATATGAGCACCCAAGAATAAAACAACAAATGCATGCCCTGTGAGTTTTATTACACTTCTACCTGCTAAGTCACTCTGCCTACTTACACGTACTATCACTGCAAAACACTTTAATTCATTAAAAACTTATGCTTGAATTTAGTGCAAATGAACATACGTATTTTTTTTGGAAGGACAATGCACAAAAAACCAACACTGTTTAATTCTGTGGTGACTCTGGAATATGAGAAATTAGATACGCCCACTACTGATCTACAGAAAAACGTCAAAAAGCAAAACCTTACCACATGATGAAAAACATGAGCACACAATGCAATTACTTGCATTGAACTACTGGCTACAAATATATTTCTGAGTCTAAATTGTGAATTTTCTTGGCAAGTACATTAATTTAATCAGTGGAAAGGTGTCACCTCAAAATCCAATTATTTCCCTCCTAAAACTATTTAAATTAATTACTCTTGAGGTTACCTATGTACTCTTTGAATCCTAGGCATCTTTCCCAGAATCACCCAAGAAACTATTCACATAACAAGGATTTCAACAGATTTCTTAATTCAGGGCCTAACGCTTCACTTCTAAACTGCCCATATACCTTAAATTGAAGTTTATTTTTGTAAATGATGCAAGACATTTCTCTATGTGCTTAGATACACAGAGATCTTTCTAAAACTAGTCTCAACTTAGAAAGGATTTCTCTTTTTTTTTTCTTTCCTCTTCCTATTATTCTAACAATTTTCAATGTTTCTGCATAGAAAGTAATTAAGGGTTAAATAAGGTAATAAATAAGGTAAATAAGGATTAAATAAGACAAATAAGGGTTGTTGTTTTTTGTTTTATTCCAAAAAATATACAAAAGGTACTTTTTCAGATCAAACTGCTTCAGAACTAATACGTTAGATACAGGAAAATGCCCTTAAATGGGTTTAATAGATACACTTCATAATTAAGAAAAGCTGACATGAATTCAAGCCTACATTTCTGATATTCATTATACTTGACCTTCTATGACACAAATTATCTGTATTTCACCATCAACAAATACACATTTTGGTAATAAATTCTGTTCAGTAAATAAGAGCTCTGAGTTACAAAATACCACGTAAATATTAGCAGACCTTTTGACACCAGTACTTCTATGTTTGAAGAATTACCAAAAATGAATGTCTTATATGCTTGAAAATGGATAATAAATAATGAGACTTCCTGAAGCTCTTCAGTACCTTGTTATCTGCTGTTTTGATTTGTACTTTTGGTAGAGTTTTTATACAATACCTTTAAGATCATATTTTTTTCTTAATTAACACAGTTGAACAATGAATCTTCCACTCTCTTCCCAGTATTTATTTATATACAAAACCAGCAATATATTTGATATTTCAGAAAAGATAAATGAGATCTAAATCCTTTTCCCTAAAGGTATATCAACTATGGAAGACTACCATGCTGTCTGTACTGTAAAGTTAACATTGATTTTTATGATGATCATTAGCTGCCTTTGAGAGTCGCACTCCATGACTCTGCAGTTTCAAAGCATTGAGTATTTAGAATATGAAGTATCAACTAAAAGGGAAGTTTAGTAAGTTTACTACGTGTTTTGCTCATCTCATGAATTTTATACTTCCTTACTTTCATTAGTCTACTCATTTATCTATTTGGAAAAATATAATGATTAAGTATCATCAGTAAGGCACGTTGTTAACTCTTCTTATTGGAGAAGTTGTGGAGAGGGAAATAAAATTAGAGTGTATGTGAAAGTAACATAAATAATGCTAATGGACTTAGTTCATTATAAATCTTAATGAACATTTGATATTGCGCCTTAATCAAGATATTAACATGTAAGTCTCCACCACCATCACAAGGTAGTAGTGCTTATTATTGCTATTGCTGTATTGTGGCCACAACAAAATCTGGAACTGATGGAGGAAAACAAAACAAAACAAACCTGCTAAACAAGATAGCAGTAAATCATTCAACAAAATTATAAGCTTTGCTAACTAGAGCAGATTCTGGCCAAAGGAGACCAAAGATCAAAATGAGAAGAAAAGGAAGTTTACTGTACCCATTTAAGACTCTTTTCTTACTAGTCCTCATTTTGTGACAGCTTCTGGGGATCTAATTGCAAAATTAGGGACTCAGACTGAAAGTGCTTTGGGAAAGTGCTTTGTCAATGTTCCCTTGTGCTTTTTGATGTAGTATAATCTATATTTAACTGCAACATTAAATCTGATGTTGCTTTCTTGGAAGAAGTGCACATCATAAAGATACAAAGAGAAAAGGAACAAGGCATCAGTTAACGGTCAGATGGTGAAGGTATAACTTCATAACAACCAAAGGGTCCATCTGTCAGGAGCAAACTGCTCCAGCACAGGTCCCCCACGGACAGCAGCTCCCCCCAGACCCCCTGCTCCTGCACAGGCTCCTCTCCACAGGCTGCAGCTCCGGCCTAGAATCTGCTTTAGCAGGGGTTCTCCACAGACCACAGTCGCCTTCAGTGCAGGTCTACCTACTCCACTGGGGTCCCCTCCTCAGGCTACAGCATGGAAAGCTGGTCCACTGTGGTACAACATGGGCTGCAGTGAGACAACCTACTTCACCATAGCCCCCTCCACATGCGACAGGGGCACTTCAGCTCTTAAGCTCCAGCACCTGAAGCACCCCCTCCCCCTCCATTTTCACTGACCTTGGTGTCTTCAGGGCTGTTTCTTACCCTCCCAGCTGCTCTTGAGCAGCAGGTTCTTTTAATTTTTTTTTTCCCCTTTCTTAAATATGCTCTCACAGAGGCACAAACAACATTGTTTATTGGCTCAGTTCTGGCCAGAGGCGGGCCCCTTATCTAATGTGGGGAAGCTTCTCGGTTCTTCTCACAGAAGCCACGCCTATGGCCCCCAGCTATCAAAGTCTTTCCACGTAAACTCATGACAGCTTGAATTTCAAGACTGCTCCATCCAGGTCAGATAATCTCACATAATTTTCAATTGCCACATTACGTAGAACATTTTCTGCTGACCAGCTAATAACACAAGTTTAGAATGGCAGCGTGTAGTCAGTAGAGTTAGCTTATGTAACAAAAAAACAACTCTGAAAACACATTTCAGACAGTCAAAAAATATATATATTTGTGTTTTGGTCCCATTTGGGGCATTTCCCTAAGATTATGTCCTAAAATAACCTTAGATTTTATCTATCTTTTCTGACTTTCTCAAGAGGCAAGCTAAGATATATTTCTATATATTTTTTCAAAAGCCATTCTGGAGTGTATATTCGTTTTGTGATGAAAACCAGGAAGCACATGACTGAAAAAATACCCTTTAGTGATATATACCCACTAAAAAAATTACTATACACATTACGCAAATCATTGTAATCACTTACTATATAACACTTTTATGCTAAATTGTGAAAGCTGTATGCTGATTTTGCGTTCTGCCCTTGCCTCAGACAAAAACAGTAGAAAAAAAATCAAAATAAATTTGTAACAAAGGTTTGACTTTTTGTTTTGCTCTTTGGTGTAATGTAGCTTACTGTTGCTAGGGAATAGAAAGCTCAAAATCAGAAATCAAGATCTGCATTGACAGTTTTACAAACACATTATTCAGATCTCAGTTTGTATAACACAAGTTTTGAGTAATATATAGCTACTTAATGTATTGTGAAAGTTTCTCGTTCTACTGTTTTTCCATAGATCTGTATTAATACCTTGTAAGTAGCATCTCACTACCTGCAACTCTGGTGAATATTACTTGTGATCAGTTCTGGCAAAAGCAGAAGGGACTGACTGTCACAAATGTGATACGGTCACACATTTTATTCTATACCAAATTTCTATTACAATTCCCTTTTTTCTCATTTTATGAAGTTTACTTAGGCTCAATAGATAATGGTTTTCTGAAATAAACTCATACAACTCATACATGGTTTCTCTGACTTGAAAAGTACATGGGTAAGCTGAGCTTTTGTCAGAAGTAGAAGCAGTATTTGTTAAGCAGTATTTGTTGAGAGATTTTGTTCAAATTAAACGGAGATTGTTGAAGATGACTTTTTTTTTTTTTTTGTACAAAAATAAATTGTTCAGATAGATTAAAATCAGAGTAGTAAATCCTCAAGGTTGAAAATATGTTAGCTGGCATGTGTCTCTAATTCATATAATGCTTCATCCAATGTATAATTGTTAGAATTAAAAAAAAAAAAAAAAAGGAAATACCATCACCGCCAACAAAAACACATAACCTTTCTTTTTCACAGGTCTATTAAACTGAATATCAGTTTTATTGATTTAAAAACTTGTACGTCTGTTTTGTTGTTGTTGTTTGTTTTTAATACGTTCATTTGCTTTCGTTACCCATAGCTGTACTGAAATTCAATGTGAATAACTCATGATATCAATTTCCCAGCATTTAAAACTGCAGTATTTATATTTAGGTATTAGAATATTTTACTTAAAATAAATAAAATAACTCTAGGTTCCATAGCTCAGGAAATGACATGGTTTATGTAATGAAAAAACAAAACAAGAACAAAATGTTTCTTTAAGGAGTATCTAAACATTTATTTATACATAGCTATTACTAAACTGTACAGAAGTAAGGTATCATTTGTATTCTGTGTAAGACATAAAGAAAATTGAACACTTAGTAAGGATTAACACTATTTAATTAAAAATCAAGAATGATTATGCTCATTATTGGACTAGAAAGAGGAACGAACAAATATATCTATGATTCTTTCTTTCTTTGAAATACCATTTTCTTCTTAAATTCAAATTGTAATAGCTTTAAATATAACTCTCAGAGGATGCATCTATAATATATGTTAATGATAGACACAACCCAGACGTAAGCACAATTCACTGTAAATTCATCTTGCTTACATTATTTTGGATAAATCCTGCAGCTTGATGAAAATGGAAACAGCCTCCAACCTGCCCTTGAGCTTATCCACAGCCACTGGGCTCAAATCCTTTGGCAAGTCAGCCAGTATTTATAATAAATTTTATGACTGTTATGAGAGACACTGCTAGGGACTGGATTTGGGGATACCGTGAGAAATACTAGCAATGAGAGGTGTGGATGTGTAAACTGACTGGGAAGGACAGTATAGATATACCAATTGCAGATCAGGCAGTTGTGTCCATGCCTTTTCAAGGGGCAGAGACAGATATGTGGTAACCCTAAGCCCACTAAGACAAGGAAAACCAAACTGGACAACTACAGGAAAGTTAGAACCCACTGGCTATCATGAACTGCCTACAACGTTTGTGCCAGATATTATCATGAAATTGAATATAACAATGGACAGGTCAGCCAAGGGCTACACAAACATATTCACATTGTAAAGTTTGATGGGTATTGCTAGTCTTCTTTGAAAAACGGTACTACTATGAAACAAAAGTGTTTATACAGAAATCCTTATAAACTTCATCAGAGATGAAACATCAGATATTAATAGTGTCATGAATTTTACTCTAAATTTCAAAAACCTTCTTGGCCTCTCCAGTTCATCTTGTTCTTCAAGAGGGCAAAATATGTTAATTTATGGGTTTCCAGCGGAAAGGAACTGGTACCAGAATTGAGTAAAGGCAGTGTTCTGACATACACACAACAAGTTACAAGGCTACAAGCCACTGCTCACCTGTTGCCCAGCTCTGGAGTCCTCTTAATTATTTACCCAGAATTTCTAAGATTTGGTCATTTTGCTCAAAACACCTCTAACTTTAGTTTTATTCCATTCAGAGAAAATTTACTGTTATTTAACAGCAGTCAACCTCACATTTAATTCTGGATATTTTTTTTATTATTATCAGTAAAATTAAGACCTTCACTGCTATCATTAGTTCAATATTGATCGTAAATCATTTTTTTTTTGATTTATTGTTAAATTTTAAGCAGTGTTTATGTTAAAGTATACAAGCACACATCATACAAGCAAAGATACTATTTTAAATATATAACTGTTCAATTGTTATTGTACAAAAACATAGAATACATGCTGTCTTAGGCAGGCAGTAGAACGTTTTTAAGTCTTTTTCATCATATGTCAGGAGAATTCTTTGGATTCCTCTGTCATAACACATTAACTAAAGTAAAATAATATTTAGGTATTTGGCACATTTAAGTGCGCACCCTGACAGATGACAAAATCTTCTCATAAGGCATAGATATAAGAATAAATAAACACCTTGTTACTTTTAAATCTGGGAACAAAAGTAAATCTAGATTTTCTGCACATCACTGAATTCTGAGATTCTTGCATAATGTTTCCATGATCATTACCAATATGATTACCTTACTTTGTATTTTGTGTGCTCTTTTACTGATGAAAAGAAAGGTGACCATTTGTGACCATAGCCAAATGACAGAGAAATGGAAAATGAGAACCAGTGATGGAACTCCTGATTTCAGCAACATCCTTCAAAACAAGTACAGAGGTGTATAGGGGAGGGAGGGATGGAGTGAGAGGACAGTGGAGTCCAAAAGGCTGAGGAGGGGACAGAAGACAGGGAGATATCAAACATTTATACATAAATGTAACCACTGATAACATACAGTCGAGCACAAAATTCATCTAAAATTCATCTCTTTATTACAGAGAAGAGATGGAACCAAAGGCTAACATTTCCCAACAAAGTTTATCCCAGATACTCAGGCACAGAGTGTTTGTTCAAATGAGCTGACTTATTGTCATTTTGCATACACTGATGCTCCTAGAGGGAATCCACTCCCCTACCAGGTTGGGCAGTTGCAGTCCATGTGGTATACTTCCTTAACTCTGATCTGATCAGTTCCAGCCAGCTCTGATCCATTCCTCTGTTTTTAAGGATCTTGTCCCAGGGGTTCTCATCCAACAACTGGAAGTTTGCTCTTCTAAAGTTCAGGGTCCTGACTTTGCTCTTTGCCAGGCCCATATTCTTGGAGCTCACAAATTCAACCAGACTGGTTGCTGCGGCTCAGACTGTTTCCAATCTTAACCTCTTTAATGAGTTCATCTGCATTGGTGAGCACCAGATCCAGTAACACTTCTCCAGTTGGTTTGTCTAATATCTGGACAAGGAAATTGTCCTCAATGCATTCCTCATGGATTGCTTACAGCCTGCTGTTTTGCTTTCCCAGCAGACATCTGGGTGGTTGAAGTCCACCATCAGTATGAGAGCATTACAGTGTGACACTTCTTGTAGTTGAAGTAAGAAGGCCTCATCAACAGGCTCCCCTTGGTCAGTCGGCCTGTAGTAGAATCCAAACACAAGGTGTCCTTTATGGGTCCGATCCTTAATTTTTACCCACAAACTCTCAACCTGTTTGTGGCTATTTCTGAGAGGCATCTCTTTGCAATCTATCCATTTCTGAACATAGAAGGCAACACCCCCACCTCTCCTTCTCTGCCTATCTGAAAAGTTTTTCTTTCTGAGAAACTTGTCGTCCTCAATTGCAGTGTTCCAATTTTATGATTCGTCCCACCACTTTTCTGTAATAGCAATTAGATCATAGTTTTACAATTGCACCATGGTTTTCCAGCTCCTCTTGCTTGTTTCCCATGCTGCGTGCATTGGTGTAGAGGCACTTCATCTGGACTATGGGCCACATCACCTTTTTAGAGGATCCCCCCCCTAATTCGTTTGGGACAATTCACATGTATTTTCCTGTTGCTTCCTAAAGTGCTGGTGTTCCCTGGTTCTTCTCTGTAACTTAGAAGTACATCCCCTTCCCCCACTGAATGTAGTTTAAAGCTCTGCTAATAAGTCCAGCCGGCTTGCTGCCCAGAACACTCTTGCCCCACCTTGTCAGGTGCACTACATCCGCTGTCTACATACCCAGTCTTTGAGAGGTGCCTACAAGAACACAGAATCCAAAATGAAGAATCCTGAATGTCATACTAGTCATGCAGCCAGTCCTTTGCCTGATCCATCCGTCTCCTCCTTCCTAGGTCCCAGTCTCCAAGTAGAAGGAGAGAGAAAAACACAACCTGTGCTCCCAATCCTTTCAACATCTTTCTGGGGGACATAAAGTGCCTTGTGACATTGCGGAGTCTCCTCGTTGCAGCCTCATCCAACCCTATGTGAAAGAGCAGGAATGGGTGGTAGTCCTCTGGCTTTTTGGTAGCCTCTTCTCACAGAAAACTAGTGATAGGACTAGAAGGAATGGCCACCTCAAGTTGCAGTAGGGGCGGTTTAGGTTGGAAATTATGAGACATTTCTTCTCAGAAAGAGCAGTCAGGCATTGGAACGAATTGCCCAGGGAAGTGGTGGCATCCCCGTCCCTGGGGGTATTCGAGGAAAGGTTGGACGTGGTGCTTAGGGACATGGTTTACTGGGTAACATTGGTGGTAGGGTGATGGTTGGACCAGATGATCTTGAAGGTCTTTTCCAGCCTTAATGATTCTATGATTCTTCATGATAGAGTGAATGCAGGTCATCAGCAAGCAGCAAATCGCTCTGGAGAGATTTTCTGGATGGCAAATGGGTGCTTCAGTGCCTCTCAGTGAGGAATCTCCAGTTACTAAGACTCTTCATGCTTTTTCAGTGGCTCTGGTTCCAATATAGGTGGTTGGTTGGTTGGTCAAATTTTGTACAGATGTCCTTTCTTGGGTCTTGACCATTACTCACACACTCTCCTTTATCTAGCCTCATCTGTTGTGTAGGGGCACTTCAGGGGCAAGGGGAAGACTCCTACTTCTGCTCTGAGCAGATGAGGGTCCAGTCTCCCTTGACTTGTGAGTCAGTCAAGTCTGTCAGCTCGGGGCTGGAACCTAGCTCACCTTCCCCTTGGCAAGACTTAAGGCAGGGCTGTCGCTCAGCCTCACACTTGCACCTATATCCCCCACCTCTGCCTCCTGGCCCTGGGGGAACTTCCAAAGTTCTCTCAACTGAGGATCTGGGCAGCTCTTTGGGTCCTCAGGAGGTCTGTTTGGTTGCAGGTGTCTGCCTGGAGAGGTTGTGTTCCCTCCATCTGTGTTTTAACCTCAGCCTGGCAGTTGCAGGAGGTGACACCATTCTTGTTCCAGTAGAAGGATGTTTCTTGTTGCTCCCAGAATAGAAAAAAAGGGCCCACCTTCCATCCTCCGGTGCAAGCTGCCATGCTGTGACCTGGCTGACGTGCCACACCCTGCTTGCACACTCTGGTCTCTACCCTCCTGGTTGCTCAGGCACCCCACGGGTTCTTTGTACACGTGGGTTGACCACTACTGGTCCTAGCTTAACTCAAGCCTCTTTGGACACCCTCCTGAGGGCTGCCACCTCCTGGCAGCTCCCTCTGATACCTGGGGTTGCTTCGGTGCAGGAAAACCCCAGCACACCGCAATCCCCTGCTCCACTGCAGAACGTGCCTGCCTCACAGCTGATCGCCTCAGCCAAAGGTGGAGCCAAAGGTTAGCATTTCCCAACAAAGCTTCTAGACACTCAGGGACAGAGTGTTTGCTCCAATTAGCTGATTTATTGGCATTTTACATACACTAATGCTCCCAAAGGGAATCCACTTCCCTAGCAAGTTGATGGTTGCTGTCCTGGTGATAATGGGAGTCTCTGCTGCAGGACTTCTTGCATCAGCATCTTCAGCTATACAGGCAAGACTCTCCAAATCATGGGTTTGCTGGACTCCTGAAACCCAGCTGTTGTGTGGTCCTTACCAAATGCAAATTCATTTCTACCAAGATGCCTAATCTATATGGGAAACATCTCCTAACTACCATAGCTATTTTCTACCAAGACTGTCCTACAGTCCTATGCATCCATGGAAACCTTTGCAGGTATTCATCAATGGAAGCTTGCAGGAATGTGAGGAGAACCATTAGTTGGGCATTGGTGAAACTGAGGAAAAAAACAGCCAGGTTGTCCTCAGCCAGAGTTGCAACCACCCCCATGGCTGTCTGCAGTTCCACCATGAAAATGGTTCTTTGAAAGGAGTTGGCTGATGCAGAGGACGTCCCTGCCATCTCTTCCACTATCTTCTGCATTTCAAGCAGCTTCTTCAACAGACTCCATGAGCTGATCCACAAGCAGGACTAGATCATGTTTGTCATTGAGGTTTACTTCTTCTTCCCACTCTTCATCATTCAGCTCCTCCTCATCTTCATCATGCTCCTTCTCTTCCTTTTCCTCCTCTACATTCTCATCCTTGCTACTCGATCTCCACTGCTCAGTGTCGCCATCAGAGTCAGTTTGGCTCTGCCTGGGCAGCCAGTAGATCCCAAGGAGTATCAGAAGCATTTCAGCAAAAGCCCAGAATTCCCAGTGCTGCACACAGCGAGGAACATGAATTCCTCATTGATCCCACTCTGAGGCTTGCCTCCCTGCTCAACCTCTTGCAGCAGCCAAGTCATCTTGTGACTCAGCATCTCCTCTCGTTGTTGCATGAGGTCTTTCATGACCGTATCAATCTGGTCCCCAACCTTGAGCATGAGCTGCAGGAGGCTCAGCATTGACAGGATGCATATGATACAGATAGCCATGGTCTGGAGGAGATGGGAGAGAAGGGGGCTCAGCAGGGCTGGGTGCAAGGGAGCTGGTGGCTGTGGGAGAAGGGACAGGAGCCAGAGAGATGCGAGGGTAGGTAGGAGAGGGGGGCAATGGAGATTGGAGGCAGAAAGGGCAGGGTTTGTGAGCGCTGCATGTACAGGGCCGCAGGCAAGTTTGCGCACAGGTGTCAGGTGTCCAGGAGGGCAACAAGCTCTAGCCAGAGAAGACATGGGGACCATCCTGCAAAGCTCTCCCCATGACCAGTCGTGGGCTGGGTATTGCCCTGGGCAAGGGTGCTGAGAAGGCAGGTGGCACCACAGTAGGCTCTCCCAGGCCCCATCCCCTGTGGGGCAGTAGCATCGCATGAGGCCACAGGTTCCTGTCACATCCCTAAGGCCTCTGGGCACTTGCCCCGACTTGGGCACTTCTGTGGCCAGCCCAAGGCACTCCCCAGAGTGTCTGCACCCTCATTTCAGCCTTAGAAACCACCTTGGGGGCTGGTGTTTGTGCTCTGGCCCTCAGCCAGCCCAGTCTTCCCCCCGCCTGCCGCACTCACCGATGGCCCGAGCCACAATGCACTGCCGTGCTGTGGTGACATGGTGACATGTTAACCCCTATGCCAACACATCCTTGGTTCTGCTGTGGGCAGCAGAACACCATGGTGACCATCCCAGCCCTGGAAGGCCCCAGCCAGTGTCCCCAGTCCTGGCTCAGCATCACACAGCTGCTCTGTGCACCCAAAAGCCCAGCCTTGGCCACTGTGACGTGCAAAGAACAAACCGACTGAGCCCCCAGGGGTCCCTGTGCACTGCAGGCAGGAGCCACCCCAGGGCTCTCCTCCTGGTGACCCTCACAAGCACCCTCCTTCCCCCTCCTGCTCTTGAGTCACACCAGCTGTAGCATGACATAGCACAGCAAGCTCCCTGATTCCAAAGGAATAAAAACCTTGTTCCTGGTGCAAGCAGAAAATATCCTGTGGATCAGGCTGGCAGGTGCCTGCTTGCCCCCTTCATGCAGCCTCTCCTCCGCATCCAGGTTGCTCCATGTTGCTGCACAAACTCCCAGAGCAGTCTCTGGGACAGCCACTCTCCACCTGGGTCCTCTGTGTCAGCACTGAGGTGCTCCTGGGGCTGCACTGTGAATATCCGCTACACAGGCTGCAGGGGAACGTCTGCCCCTCCTTCTTCTCTCACCTTGGTGACCAAAGTTTGGTGTCTCACACTGGTGGTGAGACACCACACTGAAGTGAGGACTTTTAAGCCCATTCTCCCAGAGGCTCCACCAGCTTGGCTGTGGGCTCACCAGTGGCCTGCGCTGGCCCTCTTGGAGCTGGCTGGAAGCAGCACAGGGCAGCCCCAGCCTCTCCTCACAGAGGCTGCTCCTCTGTGGCACTCTGGGGCCAGCTCATGGGCACCCACACGCACCACAACACTGAAATGCTGTAACACTTGTAATGAGAACAACTAAGTAAGGGCAACCCACAGAGAGTAATTAAATACAAGCTTCTCTGGGAATGACTCCACAAATGGCTCAGGTTCACTGCAGAAGAATAGTAGAAACCAATAAAACCAGGGGCAGTGGACCAACAGGCCTGTGAGTGCCAAATGTGTTGGTGTCTGTAGACAGTAAAGGAGGCAGAGGACTAATGAGCAATGAGTGTAGGCAATTCCAGCCCCCCTGCTATGGGCAGGGACACCTTCCACTAGATCAGGCTGCCCAAGATCTCATCCAACTTGGCCTTTAACACTTCCAGGGATGGAACATCCACAACTTCTCTGTACATAGTGATAAATTTCAATGCAGACCTCTAGAGCATTACACAGGCACCCAAACAGGACCTGTGGTAGTCATTTTTTTGCTTTAATTGGAGCAGTTGGTGGCTTGAAATGATAGTTACGGAACATTAGAAGAACAGGATATGTAAATGGCTCAAACTGCAGGCCTGAAGACTGGCATTTGCACATTGGGAAAGGAAAATAAACACCAAAGTTTGGTGTTTGTTTGGGAGCTGCTCCATGTGTGGGTCTGTGCCGCGGGGTCTATTTGTCAGGAGCGGGTTGGTCTGGCTTGGGACCCCCTGGGGTCCACCCGCCCCCGATCACCTGCTTCTGAATGGGCTCCTCTCCACGGGCTGCAGTGTGGGCTGCAGTGAGGAGATTTGCTCCGCCGTGGTACACCAGGAGCTGCGGGGGAGGGGGGTGGGAGTCAGCCTTCCCCACCAGGGTCCTCTCTGTGGGCCACGGGGGGTGCTTCGGCTCTGGCACCTGGAGCACCTCTGCACTGCACTCCACCTCCTCTGCACTGACTTTGGTGTCTGCAGGGAGGTTTCTCACTCCTCACTCTCCCAGATGCTGTTGTGCAGCATTTGTTTGTTTGTTTGTTTGTTTGTTTTCCTTTTCTTGGATGTGCTCTCATAGAGGCACAAACTGCATTGCTCATGGCTTGGCTCTGGGCAGCGGTGGGCCCCTTTGGAGCTGGCTGAAACTGGCCCTTATCTGCCACGGGGCAGCTGCTGGATTCTTCTCACAGGCTACCACTGCAGCCCCCCTGCTACCAGAACCTTGCTGTGTGAACCCAATACACTGGGGCAGCTAGGTTATTACTGGCCTTTAAAGTATGAGGGCTTAAATTAACTAATGAAACCCTAAATGTGGTGGGGGTAGAAGGGACTGGGATAACAGTGCCACTTTTTGGGGACACCAAGCTGAGACTAGGAATGATCACTGGGCAATTATTGTATGCACCTGAGGCAGGGACTAACTTGTTGGGAAAGGATTTGATAATGAAATTGGGTATTCAAATAGTAAATTGTTAGGCTGGAATAACGGTGTTATTAGTGGGGTGCTTTCAGACCCTGAGAGCAAAGGTATATTTGCCTTTGAGTGGAAAGACCATGAAATGGGGTGGAAGCAGCAATACAGATGAACAATTTTACCTCAGGGATTTACAGGGTCACCAATTTATTTGGGCAAGTTCTAGAACAAATTTTGGAGCAATTCCAACCTCCAGAGGGGGTGTTGCTGTTACAATATGTGGATGATCTTTTATTGTCAGGACAGGAGAAAACAGTTGTGAAGGAAGCCACTAACAAGCTATTAAACTTTCTGGTAAAACAGGGCTTGAAAGGATTGAAAATAAATTAAAATTTGTAGAAAGAGAAGTCAAGTATTGAGGGCATCTAGTGTCTGAGGAGGAACAAAGAATAAATCCAGAGAGGATTCAGGGAATTGTTGAGCTACCCCTACCCAAAACTAAAAAGAAGTAAAAAGTTTTAAGAGAAAGAGTTTTTTTAGGAATTAGGAGTCATGAAGTCCAAAGGAAAATAGATACTCCCTGATGGGAGAGAAATGCTGAATAAAGCGCTAATGAGGCAAATATTAACTGTTTTGCATCAAGAGGGTCATTGGGGAATTCAAGCAATGTGTGACGCTGTGCTATGGATATATGTATGTGTAGGAATATATATATACTCTGGCTGAACAAGTATGCAGGAGTTGTGTAGTATGTCAAATAGGAAAGTCATCCGCAGTCAGCCCAAAGGAGGGTGAGAACCAAGAATTCAATGCTTCCAAAATGTACAGGCAGATTTTACAGAACTTCTTAGAGTAGGTAGATTTAAATACTTATTAGTCTTGGTCGATCATTTGTTAGGGTGGGTGGAAGCTTTCCCTTTAGTATCTGCTACTGCGAACATAGTAACTAAAGTAATTCTAGAACAAATAACTCCCAGGTATGGAATTGTTAAAAATATCGACTCTGATCAAGGAAATCACTTTATGTCAGAAATATTGCAAGAGCTAATGTGGACTCTAGGAATTAAGTGGAAATTTCACACTCCTTGGCATTCTTCCTCTTCTGAAAGGGTGGAGAGGATCAGACAGTACAGAAGCAATTGATTAAGTTCTGGAAACTCAACTTCCCCAAACGAAGTGCTTATCTTTGGCACTTCTCCAAATTCAGACTGCACCAAGAAAAGACATGGGAGTTTCACCATATGAAATATTATTTGGTTGCTGTACATGGACAAAGGGAATGAATTACCTCAATTTGAGACAAAAGATGCTTTTCTTAAGAACTATATACTCGGGCTGCCGTCCTCTTTGTCATCTCAGGACCCGTGGACAGTTAGCTCAAACCCCACCCTTGGAAGCCCTGATCCATCCATTTGGAGAAGGAGATTGGGATCTGATGCGAACATGGAGAGAACTGAAACTGCAACCTGAGCGGGACGGACTGTTCCAAGTGCTCCTGACTACTGAGACGACAGGAAGAACGGCTGAGAAAGGGTGGACTCATACCTGGGTAAAAGCATCAGTTAACCCTGGTACCTGAGAGACTGCATTAACAAAGACTTTTAAGGTTAAAACTGTTAAAACTATCTATTGTAAACCTTTAACTTCTCCTTAGAAGAATTCTTAATGAGTTAATGAGTAAAAGGGATTGAATTACACAGAATTGGAATGTTTCCAGGGAACACTCCCTTGAAGTGGGAGAAGGGCCTAGTTAATCCCCACCAGAAGAATCCTTATTAGTTTGCGATTTTTATTGTTTTTCTTAATTATTATTTCTTAATTATTATAGGGGTGTATATATATATATATATGTATATATATGATGTATCTTAAGTTTATCTTAGTAATACCTATTCTCAATGGATTAGTGATAGGATGGAGGGAAAAATCACCATTTTCAATTAATCCAGAACATCTCTGGAGTTCTATCTCGAAATAATTGTTGGATTTGCATCCAGATGCCTAGAAAGACTGAAAAGGCCTTGTCCCTGATTGCTATTTCCAGCAGCAACTCTGTCTGGATTCTCTAGATTTCTAAAAATGACAGATCATACTCAGTCCCAGGAAGGAATAGATTTTGAAGTTGAGCTCCGCACACATAATCCTGGTACAATATGCCATGTTATCAGAGGTGTCTTTTAAACAACATTGATAGAAACTCAGGGGGCAATATTACTGACCCTGGGTGTGGAAATATCCATGAAGTAGGGAATAATCCATACTGTACTGAATATGGTAGCCACGGGAATGCTAATATACATAATGCACACCAGATGCAGCATGAGAATCCTGTAACTGGATGGCCTGTCCCAAATGGCGAGGGTGTGGTACTGGCTATGTGGCAATAAAGCCAGGAAGGTGTTGCCCCTAGGGTGGAAGGGAGCTTGCACCCTGGGGGAAATAATTCCAAATGTAACTATTATTGAAGTATATTACTGAAGACCTTGAGACCACACGCATAATTAAGCGTACTCCAGATAATCTTCTAGTAAAATTCTCTAGCATTTCACAGTTTTGCAAGGTGGTATTTACCTTGGTTAGGGGTGAGTGAATTAGAAAAAGCTATTGTAAATATCACAGCTATAATTGAAGAACTAGAAAATAACAGTCTAGATGCAAGAAAAAGGAGGTAAGTTTGCAAAAATAGTACTCTAGAATCGAATGGTATTAGATTTATTAATAACCTCATAAGGAGGAACATGCACTGTAATTAATACTAGTTGCTGTATATATATAAATCAAATGGGACGAATTTGACTGATTTCAAAAATATTTGGGGGGAAAAAAAGAAAAAAAAAAAGATCCCACATAGAGTAGCTCAAGATGACACTTCCTGGGGATTTAGAAACGTTTGGGAGAAACTAACTTTGCGCTTACCTGAACAGAATTGGCTCAAACAACTATTTTTTGGTATTGTAATAATAATGGCATTGTATATCTGTCATCCCCCATGACATCTGAAAATATTGCGCCTCAATGTTGGAAAAACTCAAGAGTGCAGTACGTGAAGAGGTGCAAAAACAACAATAGGAATAAGAAAAGAAGAGGGGCGAATTGTGAGAAATTAAGTTGTGTTTTTGCAGTAGAGAACTAATTTTCTGTATTCAGAGGTAGTTGTGTAGTCATAACAAGGAGAAATGCTAAATAGAAAACTGGACAGTAGAAGGCCTCACTGTTCCAAAATAAGGTAGAAGCTTGAGAAAAACAGGATGAGCAGTGTGGGAACAGTAAAACAAAGATCAGAAGTTCTCAAAACATAAGAAACGATAAAGAAAAAAAAAAAAAGGAAAAGGAGAAATTAAAGGGTTGAAAAATAAATTGTACATATATGGTATAGAGGAGCGTCGAGTAACTTGTGAACCTGTAGTACTCAGCCAATGAGGAAACAGGGGAGGTGATCAGGTGTCAGGTAATAGGGAATAAAAGGTTATGATTTGTTTACTATAATGCGCTCCTAATTGGCAGGATGCCCACCATTGCAATCGCAAATAAAATAGCTTCACAGAAGATCCTGTCTGAAGAAAATTACTGAAATTTTTCTCACAAACCAAAGAGATATTCCATACCATACGGTGTCACACTCAGCAAAAAAAAGGTGGAAAAAGGAAGAAGAAGGGAGGGATGGGCTCTTGTGAAAAACATCTGTTCTCTTGAACACCGGCTATGTGCGTTGAGGCCCCGCGTCAAGGACGTGGTCAAGCATCTCTCATGGGTGGGAAGTAGAGAGTAATTTCTTTCCTCTGTGCTTCCACACGGCCTTTGCTCTTTTTGTTGTTTGTTTGTTTGTTTGTGTTTTGTTTTTGTTTTGTTTTTCCCTTTTCCCCTTTCCCTTTTCCCTTTAGTTAAATTATTTAATTAATAATAATTTTCCCTTAATAATTATTTTTCCTTTAATTAAATTATCCTTATCTCAACCTGTGAGTTGGTTCTTTCCTTTTCTTCTTCTCCTCCTCTTCTGATTAGGGGGAGTAAGAGAGCAGTTGTGGTAGAGTTCAGCTGCCTAGCAAGGTAAAACCACCACAGTTGGCTAACGCAGAACTCTCTACAAATTGGACTTTTCAACTTTGTGAAGAATCGGATAGAAAAAGGAAATGTACACGAGCAAAGAAGTCTTAGCATATAGGGATTTAAACTTGACAGGGCTGAGTAGTAAAACTAAGTAGTACAAAGGAAGCTTACGATCTATGGGGGGAACAAACATTGCTTAACTCTGATAATAATGTACCCAGTGGAAATCTCTTCTGCCCCTTTCATTGGACAGATGCATACCATCCAACTTGTAAATAAGAAATAACTCATGGTCTGCCAGTATGATTGTCAGTCATCTATGTATGCAGAGACCTCATAAGTGACTAGGAACTAAGGGAACATAGGAATTTCCTCCTAAGGAGCTGGGACCTTTCTAAGGATCCTGAAAAAGGCTGCATTTAGGAACAACAGCAATGTGGGGATGGATCATTGGGCCAGGTGGCAGTTTCAGAGCTGCCCTCCATGATTTCACCCAACCCTCCCAAGGGGAATTATGAGTTGAAGGCAACCATAGTGGCTGTACTCAGCAGCGAAGGGAGATCATTGCCAGGAAAGGGACTGAGGTAATATTCCGACCCCTGCCCCCTCCCTTCTACTACCGGAGAGCTGGAGATCTCAAGCTCTTTCAACAAAACAGCAGGAACTCCGCTTTAAATGTTTCAAGCTATACCGAAAGCACTCTAAATTAAGTACTTCACCACCACCGGATTTAGATTTGATAATTTGAGGATGAAGAAGTTGGGGTCAATCAACTGACACAAGCACACTCCCGCAGACCCCGTACAGCTGCTGGAAGGTGGTGTTCTCAGGCTCCTGTGAGCTGCCCGGGAACCTCCCCATGACAGATTCCTCAGAAGCTAGCAAAGGAAAGGTAGGGAGACTTTCCATCTGCTTAAAAACTTGTATACCCCCAAAAAATAAACAAACAAACAAACAAAAACACAAGACAAATACAACCCTACTCTTCTGTTGCTCAAAACCTACTCTCCTACTTGTTTCGGGCTAAAGTTCATTTGATCATGTTACACTAATTGTACTATCCAGGAGGCAGGAAGCATGCTGCAGGGGACCTGGCCAGAATAGTTTACTAGTTTACTATCTCCCTGAAAATTGCAGTCAGAATGAATTTGGGAGTACAGAAAGAAGGACAACACATATACCTTCCCACCCTAATCTTCACCAAATAAAACATGGAACCTCATACTGAGGGCAATTTAGTATATAACAAGGGATTGAATATAGGAACCAATAATCAGAAATATTGTAAATGATGGCCTCATTACACTCTTTATTTTCATGTAATCCTTTGATAAACTAGAACCTGAGAAGGAAACATCTCAATTGGATGGTAAATTGTCATTGTCAGTAACCTTATTTCTGTGATTTTTGTTTGTTTGTTTGTTTGTTTTTCTCCAAGCATGTAGTCTGCCACTTTCTTTGGGAATGATGTGTGGGCTGGGGTGTGGTGGTGTTGGACTCCTACACACCAGTGTAGGATGGAGGGTATATATGTGAAGACAGGGAATACTTTGGGAACTCAAAAGGTATTTGCTCATCTTGGATTTAATCTCCCAGTTTCAGTTAGGAAGGGGTTGGGGTTGGTGCTAAACTAATGAGTGGCTCCTACCCAGTGTTGTAGGTGGGGGAACAAGCATGTCTACGGTTGGGGAATATACTGGGAAATCAGGAGGTACATGCTCATCATCAGTTGCAGTTTCTGATTTTACAATTCCTTAAATGATGAAGGAGAGCATTTTGGTTATATTAGACAATCTACAGGAGGGGTATCCCAACATTGCTCTAAAGTTCTGGAAATTGTCCTGGTAAAGTCTGAGCCTGATTCACTGTAAGTGAAAGGATACTGGAAGGACACAGACGTAACAAATCAAAATTATAGACATGGACAAGAAACAAACTTTTCCCAGTCACACAAGTTGATGAGCTAGCAAACTACTGGTGCCACTTCAAGGAAGATCAATCTGGACTTCGCAGCTGATGAGATTGTGAACCAGGGGTCCCAGAATGTCATGGTACAGAAACAGCAGAGCTCTGAAACCCATGGTTGTGCAGGGGGAAGGTGGAGCAGGAGAAACAAGGAAGTGTGTCAAGCAGAAAAGGACATAAAAGGTACAAAATGAGGCTGGTCAGTATGCTCATCTGGCTGCGCCCTCATGATCACTGTATGCTTTCCTCTTCTCATTTTTTTCATTAAATCTCTTCTTCTAAGCAATGTTTTTAATGATAATAGTAATAATTATAATTGTTAAATAATGCAATCTCCACAACTTCCAGCAAGATGTTCCAGAAGATATATTTCTACTCAAAGAAAAAAAAAACTGCAGCACATATTTGTATTTCTTCCTAATCTAACCTGTGTGAGTCAATAGACTAACAAAGATAACACATACAACACCAGCTAATACTATGTCAGTAATTTGTCAATAATATACTAGTTTGACATGACAGTAAATATAGATTTATCAGAAGACTTAAGGAGACATATCTATTAGTGGTCATATTTCTAATGAGGAAGGAAAGCAATGAGGATAAAAAGAAAAAAAATAAAATAAAATTATATATTCCCCAGGGAGCAACTTTCCTGATTTTAAACGTTTAGTTGGAGATAAACCAGCATTAAATGAAAATTAATTAATTGAATAAATATTTATTTATTAGAGCAGGGGAAGGACTCCTCAGTTCTTCCTCCATTTAGAGTCAAAATTCTCCCTATGTGTCAGGTGAGATTTCAAAGAAGTTTGGTACTATAAAATCATTTCTTTCCTCTAAGCTTATTTTAAGCCTTTAGACAGGCAATCTCATTTTTTTTTAAAAAGGGAACGCTAGGTGAGTCAGGAATGCCAGCACTTATATAAATAATCTGTTAGCATCCTAAGTGAACTTTGTTGTGTTGCTGGAACAGCATTGCCTCCTGTAGACTTCTCTGTGGTTGTTACTGAACAGGCACTAGGGAAATCTGCCAATGAAAGCACATTTCCTGCTTAGGAAGCCTGCATAGACAGACATTGCTAAGCAAGTCAACAAGCTCATCTATATAGGGACATTCAGAAAAATCATTATGAATTAGTTATTAAAGTGACTTGTTTAATCTGCACTGAACCCCAACTGGACAGTCTCACAGAAAAGTGTAATGACCTCAATTTGATTTGGTTTAATTTACTTTGGAAGTGTTTTAAGCTCATTGAATTAAACCCTGTTTAATTTTCATTATAGTTTTCACCCAGGGATTTTATGCACTTTAGCTAAACCACTTCTTATTTACACAGCATGTTAACTTGAATTAAGTGTCTTGCATTACCCTATATAGAAGAAATGTAAATAAAATTGGGAAAAATTATTTGAATTACTTCCATCATTGATACTGATTTCTGTTGTATGCATACAGGCCAGCCCCCAAAATACATGTATATATACATTTTCAGAGAAATATTCCTGACATTTAAAATTAGTAAAAATGTTGCATTTTTGTAAAAGGATTTATTCAAAACTTACCCAAATTTTCAATACAATTTTCTAAAGTTGGAGAAAATATTATTTTTATCTAATCATAATTTGAGAATTATTTCTGGTAATGGTACTGATACTCTAAATTTGTATTACTTAGCATGAAAGAAATGCAAGTTCAACATAAATTCAACATGTATATTTGAGTTTTCTTGGTGGTGGCGATCTGAAATATGACAAATATCACAGACAAGTATATCTGCTTCCTTTAAAACATTTAGAAGTTAAATGTTCAGTTTTCCTCCATGGTAAAAGTGATCATACACTTCACAAAATTCATGAGATAGCTTGCAAATTTGCAAATTATTAATCCCCCTCCCCACCAACCCCTTTACATTAGTATCCAGTCATCTCTTATCCTTCAGTTTATCCTTTTCTGAAAGCTCTCTTACTCTTTATTCTTTTTATGGCCAAATGTACTGCTTTCTCTTCTGTTCATATTCTTCAATCTCCAGTCCTTACTTAGTCTACTCCCTCTTTTCTCTCATAGTCTCACTGCAGAAGCTGACCAGATAAGACCAGTGCCTGGAATTGCATTATCCAGCACTTTCAGAATGACAGACTGGCAATTGGAAGGGAGCTTCCTGGCTCAATTACTTCTGGATATTAAAGGATTCAGATGAGCCATGGTCATGCATTAAATGTTTTTGACACTTGGCTTTCCTGAAGCCTGCTATTCTGAGCTGGGAAGAACTCTGCTGAAAATGAGCTGTAACACAAAAATACAATGCTGGCTTTCTAAAACTGTCTTTCATAGAAATCACTGGAGATTGATCTTAGGTCTCAAATAGGGTTTGTGTGTGTGCGCATGCTTATGCATGACTAAATGTATAAAACATTGATAGGACAGGAAGATTACACTGTCTACTGGAATATTCTACCTCTGTATTATGGATATACGTTTCCTATAAATCACATTTTCTGCTTAAGTTACTATCATACCATGCTTACAAAGGAAGAATTTTAAGCCCAGGTATTTATTATCATTTGTGACTTTATACTTTACTTAAGGCTTTTGATGATGGTGAAATCATTGGTCCTGAGATCACCTGTGACAGGGCCTGAATTATTGGTCCAGAATCACCTGTGACATACTGGTATGGCTGTTGTGAGATGCCAGTAACCAATCCTCTAAGCAGAGCACCATTACCATACAATTCATGGCTATCACTTTTATGTTTACTTAGTTACATGAAGTTCTGAATTTGAGGCAGGAGACTTTGATTCAGGTTTATAAAGCAGGATTTAAAGACTTCTCAATGGAAAAATGCAAGAAACTTGACACAATGAATCACAACCTTTCCTCCATTATATTTTTAGTCACAAGTGCACCCTTAATCATGTCCATCTTTAACCTCTGATGGGTTATTCATGGTAAATATTTAACAGCAAACAAACATATTGTAGTCTGTTTTAGTTATCCTTGCTGATTAAATCCCCATGGGAAAAACACACACATTTGGGGACTACTTTGTCTGTCTGCACAAGTATTTTTCCCAGGACATCAAGATTAGTCTAAGAGACAAGGCTTCATGATGTCAGACCCTACCTGCTGAGTGCATAGTACATCTGCAGCAACACTAATGAAGGATTGTTAAAGATTTTCTGTCACTGTGACTTCCACTCATGAAGCAGAGGAACCAATGTGCTGGGTTATTGTACGAAGTCTTCAACTCCCCCAGCATCTATTTATGCAGCTAGAAGCATAAGAATTAGAGGTATTAGACAGGTGATTTGTCCCAGGGGTTAGAAACATATGAAGCTGTTCAGCTGCCTACAGAAAATATAGGAATATGTAAGTATCCAGGAAGTTTACATGGGATCCAAAAGAAGATTGTAAGCACAAAATACAAGGATATGGAAAATATGAGTTAAATAATGTTATTGCCCTTCTTTATTTCAATTAGACAACAGAAATTAAGTGAGATAGTATAAATTCCTTGTTCATCTTTTCTTGTCACTGAAGTGTTAATTCGTTGAAACATTTTTTTTCTCACTATTCTGTGAATTGGTGGTTTACAGAGGTGTTATACAGAGGAATAACATTTTATTCCTTTCTCTTTGAGTACCATGAGCTCCCTGTTTTGAATACAGAGAAATATTTTCAGTTAAAAAGAACCCGAGTATATGCAAATATAAGTTCTGTTGTGTAAAATTGGTGTTTAGAGACAAAATAAGTATTTCAGACATCTCATACACAAAAAGTAGAAGTAAACTGAGATTACGACTCTTTATGAACATGTGAACACAGCCTTCATAAGGAATATAGCTTTGTTTCCTCAACCATTTTATATAAGTCATAGTTGTTTATGAATAGGAGATACTTTGCTTCTACATCAGTCTCTGAGCACATTATCGATAGAGGAGATTCTGTCTAGCCTAGGGGGGCTCACAGCTGCCCATCATGTGCTCAGCTATTTGGGCTTTTGGCTGTGTAACAGATTTATAAAAAGAGGCAGCTGCTTTTTGGGAAATAATTCTTAACAGTGTTTCAGCCTGAATTCTTTTAATACCCTTTCTTGCACAGAAGGATGATTTTATGTTTGTGGCTTGGCTAACACATATTGCCTTTTAAAAACAAAAAAGTGATAGTTTATTGTATTATGCTGTATTGTGTGAGAAAGATTAACAATACAATAGTCAAACTGAACATAGCAGTGAATTATGACTTAGAATATTATTATAATTAGAAAAAAAGAAAAAAAAAAAGGAAAGGATGACTATCCAAACATTTTGTTTATCTGAAATTAAGTATATGATAATGTATCAGAACATTCATGAAAGCATCTGTAAAAGCAAGTCTTTGCTAGGTATATTTTATTTGATGACTAGCAAATAAAAATCATAAAGAGATGAGATCAAAGAGGAAGTGTATTGCTATCATATGACATTTCCTTTTATTAAACCATTCCAAATGTGATGCTTCTAATTATATTTGCATATTATGAGTAAAGAGCAAGACTCATAAATGCTGTGAGCCAGAGAAACTTCCTGAAGTGAAGAAGTTACTTTGATTTACAGCAGCTAAGGGTGTGCCAGAAGTGCAGTCTGCAGAAATGGTTACTTTCATCTCAGACTCTTAACTATTGCAGATTTTACTGTACTAATGCTTCTTACAGTAACTATACTATTAGAGTTTTAACATTATGGTCCGTACACAGCATGAAATATTGTGTATATAAATCAGGAAACTATGTACACAAAGTTTAACAGTAAGATTTATATACTCACATACTAAATCAGTACTCTAAAGTTTACGATTTTTAAAGAAGCTTTATATGCAGCATAAATAAACGAGAGAAATAAACCTGATTATGAATGTTAATGTGTGTAAATCAGAATTCTGACAGATATTAATGAATCATGGAAAATAGATTATACTTAGAAAGCATTTTTAATGTGGTAATTCTTGTTTTTGTTTCACAGAAAATACTCACTTTTGAGATGTTTGCTTTAAGCAGTTCTATTTTATATTTCTAAAACAACAGAAAAATCTCCTGCAGCCATCATTTAATTAAATAAACTAAAAAAAGCTACAGATCGAAGTCTTAGAAAGCACCAGCTATAGAGCTGATGTTTATAACACCTAGGTTTTCAACCTGAAATCAAGGACGCACAACAATTGAAGATCAAGTACCTGGTCCAGACTAATAGTCTAAACTGCATATAATTAACTTTTGTTATTGTTCTCTTTTAGCTAGGTAGTTTTAAAGGCTTAGTAGCATCAAGTTAGAAAATGAATTGACTGAGGTTTGTTCAGTGTTCAGTACTGTGTTTATCAGTGCTATCATTGTTTGTGCCAGTCACAAGTTTTTCCCATAGCATGAGTCAGGGAGTAAAATTATGACTATATCTCTGTCCCCTGAAAATTGACTTCAGAACAGTCTTTTTGGGTGGAATAATGATTATCACCTAAATTAGAAGAAAGATTAATATTTATTTCAGAGATAACATCCCTTAGCACAACATATTATTGCTTTTATTGTGGATTTATACTAACATCGGACAGAGCAGAACCCAGTAACGATCAGCTATGCAGCCTTGTCGCTGTGGTAAGCTGCTTTATCATCATCCCCTCCAAGGACACTTTCCTTCTGTGAATTGTTCTAACTTCTCTACTCTGATCTTCATACATGCATTTTTCAACAATTTCTCAATTTTGCCATCTCACTTCAGTCAAAACACTCACACTGCATAACTCTACAGTCTCTCTGCTTCCTTCTCCCTTTATTATTATTAATTATTATTATTGTTATTCACATAAATTTGTTACACAACTTTTAAACCCAGCTCAGGCCCTTACAACATTTATCTCATTTAATGAGGCCATGTAGGAAACATATTGGTTTATATTAGATTATCATCCTGACCCATGATGTAGTGAGCTTCACAAAAAATGTTTTGTATTTGATGGCCAATGGGATGAGGTTCAACATGGCTAAATGTCAGGTCCTGCACTTTGGCTACAACAACCCCATGCAGCGCTACAGGCCTGGGGGAGAGTGGCTCAAAAGCTGTGAAAATGAAAAGGATCTGGGGGTGCTGGTCAATGCTCACCTGAACATGAGCCAGCAGTGTGCCCAGGTGGCCAAGAAGGCCAACGGCATCCTGGTTTGTATCAGGAACAGTGTAGCCAGCAGGACCAGGGAGGTGATCGTCTCCTTGTATTCTGCTCTGGTGAGGCCGCACCTCAAGTACTGTGTTCAGCTTTGGGCCCCTCAGTACAAGAAAGACATAGAGGCCCTGCTGCATGTCCATGTCCAGAGAAGGGCTGCAAAACTGGTGAAGGGCCTGGAACACAAGTCCTATGAGGAACAGCTGAGGGAAGTGGGGTTGTTTAGTCTGGAGAAGAGGAGGCTCAGGGGAGACCTTATTGCTCTCTACAACTACCTGAAAGGAAGTTGTGAGGAGCTGGGGGTAGGCCTTTTCTCGCAAATAACTAGTGATAGGACTAGAAGGAATGGCCTCAAGTTGTGCCAGGGGAGGTCTAGGTTGGAAATTAGGAGACATTTCTTCTCAGAAAGAGCAGTCAGGCATTGGGACGGGTTGCCCAGTGAGGTGGTGGCGTCACTGTCCCTGGGGGGTGTTCAAGGAAAGGTTGGACGTGGTGCTTAGGGACATGGTTCAGTGGGTGATATTGGTGTAGGGTGATGGTTGGACCAGATGATCTTGGAGGTCATCTCCTTAATTAAGGTCAACCTTAATGATTCTATGATTCTATGATCCTTATAATTGGGGAATTTTTCCAAACTCAATAAAAAGAAATTATGAGCTCAATATAGGCTGCAGGACGCTGAATCTTTCTATGTATAACATTGGAGTTTGCAGCATCAGAGGTGAATTCACAGGGTACAATGAGTATGAACAGTTTACATGAGTGACTTTTATCGTATGTAATTTCTCATCTTCCCTAAACCTTCAAGATAGGTGTAGGGAAAAAGTAAAGTACAGCATTACATCGTTGTTTTTCGGTTCTTTCATTCTTTTATCTTTCTATTAAGTGAAATAAAATTGGGAAACAGCAAATGAAAAACAGTAAGCAGCAGGCTGAATTCATAAAAGAAAAGTGATTCACCTGTATTCATGACTATAAATGGACAAGCGATGCCTGTCTGGATATTCATGTATACATAAAATTGGGGGAAAATAAACAGTAAAACACATTGAATAAATATATTTAACCTTGACAGTCAAGAACTGTTGCTGACTTAAAGAAGAAACAGTGGAAAACATTTTCATATTTTTCTTCCTCTTGGAAAAGAAATGGGAAGCACACACTAGGTCATCTAGTCCTTCATATGGGAGAACCATTCTCTTTAAATTACTCTTACATATTCAGTGCAGTAATACAATTCCTTTTGAGGTGAGCACAAAGAAAATGGAAAAAGAGAGAGAGAGGGAGACAGAAGCCGTCATTTCACAACAGGGATCACATGAGACACTTCTGAACAAGTTGATATTTACTAGGACACCTCTAGTGCTTCTCTATGGCAGAGAAAATATTTCTCTAACTAAGGAGAAAGGTAGTATACACTCATAAAGGAGTCAGTGAAAATATTAAACCCATCTTCATTAATTTCCATGATATGTGAGTGCCTGAATCTACTAATTTCCAAACACTGTTGAGCTGTCTTTCATATCTAAATCTCAGTGACTCAGCACAAGACATGCTGTGACTCGGTTCTCACACCACTTTTCCAAGTCTTCCTCACCTAATGCACTGTGACATCCATGTAAGTTCCTGGGAATCCATGTGTGCCCATATATTCATTCCATATATAGGGGAGGGGAGGGGAAGGGGGGGGGAGGGGAGGGGAGGCGCGGAGCGGAAGGAAGGAAGGAAGGAAGGAAGGAAGGAAGGAAGGAAGGAAGGAAGAGAAAAGAAAGAAAGAAAAAGAAAAAGAAAAAGAAAGAAAGAAAGAAAGAAAGAAAGAAAGAAAGAAAAAGAGAAAAAGAAAGAAAGAAAAGAAAGAAAAGAGAAAGAAAGAAAGAAAGAAAGAAAGAAAGAAAGAAAGAAAGAAAGAAAGAAAGAAAAAGAAAGAAAAAGAAAGAGAAAAGAAAGGAAAAAGAAAAAGAAAAAGAAAAAGAAAAAGAAAAAGAAAAAGAAAAAGAAAAAGAAAAAGAAAAAGAAAAAGAAAAAGAAAAAGAAAGAAAAAGAAAGAAAGAAAGAAAGAAAAGAAAGAAAAGAAAGAAAAAGAAAAAAATTAACTTGCAGTTTCTGATTTCCCCATGCAAAAGTGAGGTCAGGTTGGGTGGATTAACCTCTGTCATCAGACAGTTATTTGTATCATAACTTTCTTTGGCTTATTTAATTTCTTTGTTAGGGTCAGCAAAATAGCTCTTGCATTTTGATTAAATTAATTCAAATAGGAGAGGAGCAATGAAACAGTGTATTTGTTTCACGTTATTGTTTTATCACAGGGGTTTACTGACTGGGCTATAGTTCACCAATTTAGAGGTCAACCTTAATGATTCTAATGGCCATGCTCATATGAAGTGAAAGTTTGCTTTTCTGCATAAATTAAATGGAATAGGACTTACACTGTTACACTTTCTTTTACATGGAAAAAATAGCATTCCTTAGGATTTTAATATATATTATCCACACCGAAAACCAAAAATAACATACAAAGTTATGTAAAGATGAGAAAATATCTTTAGAAAATATAACTGTAAAATGTATGAGGACTCATGCGTGTGAATGACAGAAAATCCTGCCTATGTCTGGAGAAAAGGTGAAGCAGTGTAGATGTGTGATTTTTATTTTTTTATTTTTATTTTTATTTTTATTTTTATTTATTTTTTATTTTGTTCAAAATTAAGTAGCCTTGTTACAATTATTTCTTCTCTTTAACAAACACAGTTAGTGATTACATTTTTTTCCTACAAGTTTTAATGTCTCATTTTAATTTTAACCTTTTGTTTTGTTTTGTTTTAAATTTCAGTATTACTTCTTCTCAGTGTGTCTGGTTATCTGGTATGTAGAGGCAGAAATTCTAAGAAAAGGCCTTATGTTCCTCCAGGATGATGTATACAGTATTAATCTATTTCAAAAACATGGTCACGTAAGTGTTTAACAAATGCTTTCCTAACAGTATATATCGTTTGTGTATAAAACAGCATAAAGACATTGAATTGCATGGGACGATATTCATTTATATTAGCTAGGGCTCTTGCCCATGTTTTAAACAAATGGTTTCACAACGCCTAGAACAGCTGAGGCTGGAAGGTACCTCTAGAGATCAGATCCAACACCCTGCTAAGAGCAGAGTCAGCAAAAGCAGGTTGTTAGTCAGGTTTTGAATATCTCCAAGAATGTAGGCTTCATATTCACTCTGTGCAACCTCTCCCAGTGTTTTATAAACAGTGTTATCAGTTTTTTTTTCTTATGTTTAGGTAGAATTTCTTATGTTTCAGTTTGTGCCCATCGCCTCTCATCCTGTCACTGGGCACCGATGAGAAGAGTCTGGCTCTGTTGTCTTTACTCCTGTCATGAGGCATTTAAGCACATAGATAAGATAAACTTGATCCTTCTCCAGGATGAGCAGTTCCAGCTTTCTCAGATGGTTCTCACATGATCAATGCTCCAGTCCCTTCATAATTTTTGTGGTGTTTCACTGCACTCACTCCAGTATGTCCATGTGTCTCTTGTGCTCAGAGCCCAGTACTGAATCCAGCACTCCACGTGTGGCCCACCAGGGCTGCGTAAAGGGGAAAGATCACCTCCCTTGATCTGCTGGTGATGCTTTGCCACAATGGTGATGGCCTTCTTGGCCACAGGGTGAGTGTGACAGTTCTGGCACACTCTGCAAGGCTACTGTGATCCAAGTTCCCCCTCCCAGACCTTGGCTTCTGCTTCCACTGTCTCACTGTCCCCATTTTCTGGGTCCAGCCAAGTGGAGAAATTAAACAGCCTGTCCAGAGGAGCTTGCATGTTTGGTGAAACTATAGAAATATTGTAAGGAATTGAGGTGTGTGTGGTGAAGCACAGACAATTAGGGGATCCAGACATGTTCAAGGGAGATATAAAAGCGTCCAACTCCCCCTGAAGATAAAGTTAGCTAGTACAGATCTTTCACACAAAATAAAACATCATAGTATTCAACAGCTTGTATAACAATTAGCAGGTGCAGCAATCATCAGCTGGTATTTCAACAAGTCCCCTGTGGCTTCACATTTGGCAGCATCTGGACAAATATTATTTGTAAATTAGTGTTTCACTCTTTAGGACAATATTCTTGTAATGTTGTGGAATAGTTTGTCCTTTGCCTCTGTGGGGAACAGTAGTTCCAAAACTTAGTCAAATTTCAGCAATACAATTATAAACATCAAAACTTTATCAGTTTTGTGTCTCAGGAAATGAAGGGTGTATAGAATCTACCTACACCGATGAAAATGAATTAAAACCCTGGTTTTGGAGAACAGTTATTTACTAAAGGAAAATACAGCAATTAGTTGCATATCTTTCATTTTAATCAGCACATATTAGCTAATGAACTTACTCCTTTCTTTTTTAGCCATTGTAAATATAAAAGCAGATTTGGATGTCGAATGTATCTATGTTAAAGGGACAGCACTGTTAATGCGTTCATTCTTGAAGCGTCCTACATTTCAGCTTCAGGCTCCATACTTCAAGTGCCATGGCATTTAATACTCAAAATCAAGACTCAGACCACCTCCTGCCTACATAGAATCATGGAGTGTTCCACAGAAGTTGGAAGGGACCCACAAGGGTCATCAAGTTCAAATCCTAGCTCCACGCAGAACTACCTAAAAAAACATTTATCTAAGAGCATTGTCCAAATGCTTCTTGAATGCTGACAGGCTTAGGGCTGTAACCACTTCCCTGAGAGCCTCTTCCAACACCTGGCCAACCCAACAGGGTTACACTATGCCAGGTGCAGAATCTGGCATATTATTAATACTATTATTATTATTATTATTAGCAATAATAATAATAATAATTTCACACCGTTTGGATTTCATATCTCAGACAAACCATCTTCTACATTGGAAAAAAAAATAAGAAAGAAATGAAAGGGAAGGGTGTCAAAAAGGTGAAAGACTCTAACATTCAAATCTGCCTAAGTCTGCCTTTTATTTTAGAGATGGAGATATACCCATTGTTGTCAACAGGGGAGTTTCCAGAATGAAGAAAAATAGCCTTCCTGCCTGTACTGGGTCTGGCTGAGATGGAGTTAACTTTCCCTGCAGCAGCCCATACAGTGCTGTGCTCTGCACTTGTAGCTAGAACAGCACTGGTATCACAATAGTGTTGTGTCTGCTGATGAGCAATACTGGCACCGCATCAGGATTCCCTCTCACCAAGGGCCCCAGGGCCAGCAGGCTGGGGGTGGGCAAAAAGTGAGAAAGGGACATCACCAGGGCAGCTGACCTAAACCAACCAAAGGGATATTCCATGCCATGTGATGTCACACTCAGCAATAAAAGGTGGGGGAGGGAAAGAGAGGAGATGGGCTCTTGTTATGAAGATGTCTGTCCTCCTGGACACCCAGTATGCATATTGAGGCTCTGCTTCCTGGGACGTGTCTGAACATTGCTTGTTGATGGGAAGTAGTAATTTATTTTTTTTTTTCCTCTCTCTGTGCTTCCACACGGCCTTTGTTTTTATTTTTTCCTCTTCCCTTTCTCTTTAATTAAGTTATCCTTATCTCAACCCATGAGCTTTTTCTTTCCAGAATACTTTCTTTTCCTCCTCTTCTTCTAAGGAGGAGAAGAGAGCAGTTGTGGTGGAGTTCAGATGCCCAGCAAGGTAAAACCACCACACTGCCATACCAAATATGAGACACATCTTAAACTGTAATGAGGTAAGCACCAGTTCACCTACAAGCCTGATTCCAGTTAAATTAGAAATTCCTTCAGGTAAATGTATTAATTCCGAAGTTACACCTCCACCATCCCTAGAAATTTTAAGAGGGAAAAATACAGTGATATTTTGGGAATATATTAGGTCGTGAAGGAAATATAACTAGGATTTAAGGGTAAAATGCAGTGGCAAATTGAAGCTAAACATGAAGAAAATAATCTTCTTAAAAATAATACCTCTAAGACAGTAAAACGTTCTCTTAGGAAAGTGATGGAAAGCCTCTCACATTAGCAATGTGCATGGAAATGAGTTTTAAATGGTGTTTGATGTGTGCTAGAAAGAAATTTGTGAGTCACTACGCTGTACTTTGAAGACCTGCTGAAGTTTTTAAAAAATGTATGCCTTCCAGTCAAGTGCAATATCTGCTTGACTTCTCAGTTCTCAATATGGAGATAACCACAAGGATTTTCAGAGGTGATTTTTGCCAGAGTTACCACTATGATCAGAGAGAAAATAATATGGACAGATGAACAGGTTTACATGGTAGCCTACAAGCAACCTCGTGGTTGCAAGGGCCCAATGGGTAGTGTAAATACTCCATCCTGTAGCTTCATCTGGCCTCCTTTCTTCAGTGAAATTGCCCTGGATATGTCTGCCCTGAATGTGGGAAATGAGTGGCAAGTCAGATATGTAACTTGAGTCACTTATATTATTTATTTAAATAACTGTAATCCACTCAGCTCACGAAATACTAGGGATGAAACCAAACTGGTAAATGTTTCAATCACAGATGAGGCTTTCAGGCACCCACAGACACTTCTGGGGCCACTTCAGGAGTCTGGGCTCATGCAGCCTGCCCTGGACAGATTGCAGCCAAGTATGGCTACTCATTCTGCAAAAACTCTTGTTCCACTTACGTGGTAAAATGGACTACAGAGCCAGATATGAAATATTCTTTCCGCAGCCCCTGCCCAAGCCAGAAGGAGCAGCATCCCTGCCGGACACCATGGGGGTCCTGCCCTCGGCTATGGGGTGCTCCTTGCAGGCTAGGGACAGCAAGTGGAGATCCACCATGGGTGTGCATAGGCAGCCTCATGGAGTGCTTTTGCACCACAATGTGTTAGCAGGTGGCAGGAGTATGCATGGGGCTCCCACGTCTCCCACAGTAGGGGTGTGCAAGCAGGGCACCCCCACTCCCATGAGGGAGGGGGGTTACTGGTAACCCATATTTCCTGTGGAAAGTGAGCTGTGCACATAACTGTGTACATCTTGGGGGGGGGGGAGGGCTGAGTTTTGAAGATTCGTTACAGAATAATGTTTAGGAAATTCTTTATTATAATTTATTTGCTTTTATTTATTTTTCAAGATGGCAAAACTACAGATTATCTATTGTATTACAGATGCCAATCCTGAATGTATTGCTCATTCATTGCCAGTTAATTACGTTTTAATAACTCAATAAAATGCTTTGATCCTGATTTGATTTACACTATGTGAAATGAGCTTTCTCCCTGTGACTGTCAGAAAACATTAAAGAATTGCTAATAGCCAAAGGAAAACCTGCAAAATTTGAAGCTTTAAATAAGATACTCTTAATGGCACAATCAAACATTAATTTACATCACATTATTCCAGCTAATATATCTATATATACACACATATTTATAAGGAGATGGAAAACAAACAAAGAAAGAAACAAACAAAAAAAAATTATATTGCTTTCTCTCTAAAGGATTTTGAGATATTTTTTGTGGAAGATACTGACTTGTGAATGTAAAAGGTAACAATCCATCAGATTTTGGCAAAGATATGTATTTACCCACAGACACAATATGGGGCATATGGTGTTAAAAGACACCAATATACTATTTCATGCATCTGCCTAAGTTCCTCCCTAACTCAAATAATGGAAATTGAAGATGGGTTGAAACTCTGTGGTCACAAAAGATTTTTTTCAATGTTTTTGTTACAGATTTTTGCAGAATGAAAGAGTAAATTATAACTCTTATAAGAGGATACATGAGTTTACAAAAAGTCTCAGGGCATCGTTCCTCTCTAAATTGCCCCCCGACTAAATGAAATGCAGTGTTACTTCACATCATCCTCTGAAATTTTGTTCTAGGAATTCATATGATAAATTGTAACAATATGAAATACTTCATCTAAAGAATTCCACTGGGAAATTCTTTTTTTTTTTTTTTTTTCCATTCTCTCTAGCTTTTGACTGTATGTAGTGATTTCAGAAGAGTTTTGTTTGCAAATGACATAAAATAAAATGCATGCTCAGAACACATTTTCATATGAAAGAAGTCGAGAAAGAGCTCATATATCTATAGAAGTCTGTGTGAAATCCTTGCATAAACTTAAAACAATATCACATATTCAGGTAATTGTCTTAGGAACACCACACTTTTCTTGTAAGAATGAAATAATTTGCTTGAAAATGACTCAGTAAGGGAGGTTTCCATAAAAAATCATACTCTGTTTAAAAACAAAAAAAAAAAAGTCTTGAAATATCTATAAAACGTTGTGAGAAGTAATGATCAAGATATCATTTAGTGCCATCTGTCTAGCTTTCCAATGTCTGATGTACTCTACAGTGGAATGAGCTCAAGTGAATGGTTTATCACTCAAAAATGAGACCATTTTCTTTACCCCTTGTTTCTTTTTCTTTCTTTTTTTTTTTTTTTTTAATGTTTTCCACGTGTCTATGAAATCATCTTAAAAGTTACCAGTTTCCACTGGGTAGTTGAATAGTATAATTCAAACAAAACAAAACAAAACAAAAAATAAAGAGGAAGAAAGAAAAAGAGAAGAAAAAAGAAGAAGAAAGAAGAAGAAGAGGAAGAGGAAGAGGAAACCCACTTCTTTTAATTTGAAGATGTTTATTTTGAAAGGATTTTTTTTTCCACTTCACTAAAAACATTTAGCTCACCAAGATTTACAAATACTGCTTGCAAAAATATTAAAAGCTACAGATTTTCATTTGGTGTAAATGCATGTGGTGCAGTATCCACACACATTTGGTGTAAATGCATGTGGTGCTCAAAGAATCCACTTCAGTTTTAGGAAAAGGAGAATCTTGGCCACAGCCAGAACATGAAGAGGCAGCAAATTGTAATGGGACTGATTCCCATTCCCAAGACTGATCCCAGGCTATTCATGATCATGTATGATTAGTCTAACTACAAGAGTATTCCAATAGAATTTTCAGTTGTTTTAGTAAGCACTGAAAACAAAAACTAGAACTGACAGATTTTTTTTTCCATTTAGAACACAATATTGTGATGGAAAATTTTGCTCCACTTTTATTAGCATATATATATATATATATAAAAAAGTTTAAAGCCAAAAAGTTTCTATTTCCTTTGTATAAGGGGAGAATGTACGCACATTTTAACTTCACTTATCTTACCCTATTTTTCATTTTTAATATGGTTCCCTTTTTCTGCAAATCATAAAATTAGACAATAACTCAGATGGGAAGAGACCTCAGGACATCTCTAGTCCAGCCTTATGTTCAAAAGACCTGCAAGGATGGAGACTGCACAACCTCTCTGGACAACTTGTTTCACTTCTTGACCACCCTCATGGTGCAAAATTGTTTCTTCACGTCCATCTTGAACCTCCCATGTTTCCTGCCCACTGTCCCTCATCCTCCTGAGATAAGTTGGGGTCCCCGGTCTCAGCAACCTCCATGTGGATAGGGGTGCATGGCTGTTGGGGCCCTGCACCAAGCCCTACTCCCCTGGTACTTCCTCACAGGGCCAGTGCTCCTGCTCTGACCAGCCTGGAGACTTCCCTGGACTCTTCCCAGTTTCTCCAAGTCTCTCCTCTACTAGGAGGCCCAACTGGAGGCAGCATTCCAGGTGGGGTCTGAAGGAGCTGGTGCCTTCCCTCAGTCCGCGGGCAGTGCTGTAGCTAATGCAGGCCAGGATGCCACTGGCAGGCCCTGCTTCCAGGGCACACTCTGGCTTTTGTCCTGCTTACTGCCAGCCAGGAACCCAGGGCCTTTTCCACAGACCCACTCCCCAGCTTCTCAGCCCCCAGCCCATAGCTGCTAAGGGGCGTTTCTTCCCAGGGACAGAAACTGGCTTTTGTCCTTGTTGAATTGAATGATTAGTGGACTCATTCAGTTCTCTGCGAATGGCAGTCCTGCCCTTGAACATACCAGTTGGCCCTCCTATCCCCCCTCACTCCACCCCCCACTCCCCCACCCCCCAGTTTGTTTTCATCTTCAGTCTTGGTAAGTGCGTACTCTAACCCACCATCCATTCTTTTTACAGAGGTGTTCATCAGGACAGATCCCTTCCTGTTCCCTTTTTTTCTTACTGCACTACTTTTGAAGCTGATCCCTTAAGTGAGGAAATAAAGAGGAGTTTCAGCACTTTCAATGGTCATGGAGTTTGGGCTTTTTTTTTTTTCTTTCACTTTTTTTTTTTTTTTTTCCACAGAATCACAGAATCGTCTAGGTTGGAAGAGACCTCCAAGATCACCCAGTCCAACCTCTGACCTAACACTAACAAGTCCTCCACTAAACCATACCACTAACCTCAATGTCTAAACGTCTCTTAAAGACCTCCAGGGATGGTGACTCAACCACTTCCCTGGGCAGCCCATTCCAATGCCTAACAACCCTTTCGGTAAAGAAGTTCTTCCTAATATCCAACCTAAACCTCCCCTGTCACAACTTTAGCCCATTCCCCCTTGTCCTGTCACCAGGCACGTGGGAGAATAGACCAACCCCTACCTCGCAACAGCCTCCTTTAAGGTACCTGTAGAGAGCGATAAGATCGCCCCTGAGCCTCCTCTTCTCCAGGCTGAACAATCCCAGCTCCCTCAGCCGCTCTTTGTAAGACTTGTTCTCCAGACCCCTCACCAGCCTCGTCGCCCTTCTCTGGACTCT